>NC_045558.1:136339578-136391704 GCF_009769535.1 Thamnophis elegans
CCCATAATTTCCAAAGGCAACTTCTGTTCCACGGGTTGATTGTTCTCACTTGTTAAAATATTCATTTTAATATAGTACTTTCCCATAAAAGAAGCAGAATTTCCAAAACCTGCTCACCCGGAACCAATTAAAACGGCATCATTTAAAAAAAAGGTCTTACATGTTCAAGGAACTCACAGGCACCAGGGGAAAACACTTCTCTCTCTGCTCATCTACCTTACCCTAGATAAGGTCTGTGCCTAATTCAACATAGCTAATCATATTTTGATTTGAGTACAATCTACATATTATCACAGTGGGACATATTTTGATTTAAAGCAGATGATTTGCTACAGTACCTGAATCTGGCATGAGCTGTAAACCAAATTTATGCCCTTTGTATTAAGAAAAAACAGCATATGAAAGTAAACTAGCATGTCATCCATTGTACTTCACATAATTTTCCTCCTGCCCCCTCCTTTCTGGAACAAGTAATTCCATAAACCAGAGATAAAAAGGGAAGTGACCCAAGGAAAGGGCACAATAAGTATATTAGATTTATAATAATGTAATGGAATATTGGTATATATATGAATTGAATATTTAGAATATCTTGTTTAAAATGAAGAAATAATAATTGTCGTTGAATATATGAGACACAATGATAAAGATGTATTTATATACATTTGATAGATGTTTTATGATTTTACATACAATTAAAAGTAATGATACACAAATATAAAATGTTGGTGAAACACACACACACACACACATCTATATAAATAAAAATGTAATGGTTGTTTGTTCAAAATCGCTAATCTACTAAAGTTCTTCACTGATTGCTTTGAAATTTTGACACAACGTTGCATTCAAATACGTGAATGTTTTTATATGCGTATATTATATAGATGTCACACCTGTGACAGGTAAAAACATGATTTTTTTGTAAAAAATAATCTTCTTTCTCTTCCTCTTCTCCTCCCCCTTCTCCTCTTCCTCTCCTTGTCCTTCTTCTCCCTCTCCTCCTCCTCCTCCTCCTTCTCTCCCCCTCCTCCTCCTTCTTTCTCCCCACCTTTCCTCCCTCCCTCCCTTCTGTCCTTCCCTCCTTCCTTCCTTCCTTTCCTCCTCTTCCTCCTGCCCCTCCTCCTTTCCTTCTCCGCATTGGAACAGAAAGCATTTTTCAAAAGCAATAAAGCTATTTGCACTGATTTCACATCTCAATTCAGTCTGAAAGTCTGTAACCAAATTAGAGGTATAAATAGACTGTAAAATATTTTTCATAATATTAACATCTCTTTAACATTTTATTTTATTATTTCACATATTCTGCTTTTTGAACTTGTTGAATTCCATTCTTTATATTGGGCCTACTTGAATGATTCTCATGGTGCATACAAGTTACCTATAAAATCAGTGTTCCTTTCATATGTCCCTTCTTGTAAGGTTTCAATAAAAATCAACAAAGGAAATAAACTTAGATCAATACATGTATTCATTATAGAGTCTGAAATAGATTATAATACATGGGGATCAGTGGTGGGTTTCAAAAAAATTTCGAACCTACTCTGTGGGTGTGGCCTCCTTTGTGGGAGTGGCTGGCCGGCCATGTGACCTGGTAGGAGTGGCTTGCCGGCCATGTGTTCTCTCTCTCTCTCTCTCTCTCTCTCTCTCTCTCTCTCTCTTTCCTTCCTTTAGCTATTGCTATTGTACTTGAATGGTACCCCTGTTTTTTTTAAAAAAATCAATGACAACTATGATTCTATTCTTTACATTCTGTTTAGTTTAGTTTTCTTTCTTTCTTTTCCCCTTTCTGGGTATCAAATCAGAGTCCCAGGTGATAAAGTCCAAATGGGATGCAAGAAGAGGGGATCACATCCAGAACATAAACATTCAGTATTGAGATGTCATATTCTATATTTGAGAGGCATTTTATGGAAATACTATCTGTTTTTCTGCATTCCTTTAAACATTCCATACTGTTATGAATTTTTTAAGAGAATAAAAGCAATACATTTTTTTAAAAGAAAGAAAGTGAGTGAGAGAGAGAGAGAGAGAGAGAGAAGAGACAAAGAGAAAGGAAGGAAGGAAGAAAAGAAGAAAGAAAAAAGAAAGAAAGAAAGAAAGAAAGAAAGAAAGAAAGAAAGAAAGAAAGAAAGAAAGAAGAGAGAGACAGAGAGAAAGGAAGGAGGGAAGGAAGAAGAAAGGAAAAAGGAAGGAAGGAAGGAAGGAAGGAAGGAAGGAAGGAAGGAAGGATGGAAAGAAGGAAGAAGAAAAACAGAAAGAAAGAAAGAAAGAAAGAAAGAAAAGAGAGACGGAGAGAAAGGAAGGAAGGAAAGAAGAAAGAAAGAAAGAAAGAAAGAAAGAAAGAAAGAAAGAAAGAAAGAAAGAAAGAAAAGTAATCAATAGATTTTAAAAACTACTAAACAATCCAGGGATGGCCTTTGTCCCTAGTAGATAAAGTAATATAATTGAACTGAGTTAGCTTCTTTGTTCTACCATCAAAGAAATGTGGAGAGAAAAAACCAGAGAGGTCCTTTTATTAGTAGGGATATGTAAATTCTGATATAGTTTCCTTTTTAAGTGAAGCAGCTTTCTCTACAGGCTAAATGCAGAAACCTTCAGAGTGTATGGACATTTGAAGGCATTCCATAGAATTCCTCTCTGACTGATCCAAGATGACTTTTTGGCTAAGCTCGGTAATCTTGCTCACCGTTCTCAGAGGTAAATTTTCTCAAGCAAAAAGAAAATTCTTCCTTTCTGGTTATTGTCGGGCTTATATAACCCACTTTCCCAAGGAGCTGCTGATGAATTCTACAGAAACTGCCATTTGTATTTCTATGACTGTGTAGTTTGGTACAGCAACTAAATGGGACAGGCGCAGAGTTTAGTTAGAGCTGAAGGAAGGAAAGAAGGAAGGAAGGAAGGAAGGAAGGAAGGAAGGAAGGAAGAGGGAGATTGGGAGGAAAGAAAGAAAGATGAAGAGAAGGAAGAAAGAAGAAGAGAAAGAAAGAACGAAGAAAGAAAGAAAGAAAGAAAAAGAGAAGGAGGAAGGGAGGAAAGGAAGAGGAAGGGAGGAAGGGAGGAAAGAAAGAGAAAGGAGGGAGGGAGCACAGAAAGAGAAAGGAAGGAAAGAAAGAAAGAGAAAGGAAGGAAGGAAGGAAGAAAGAAAGAAAGAAAGAAAGAAAGAAAGAAAGAAAGAAAGAAAGAAAGAAAGAAAGAAAACCAATTCCAAGCAACTAACTTTCCACTGTGGACCTGTATAGTGCGCTGGTAAGAAAGAGAGCTGAGAAAATACCTACAAACCCCTCACATCAGAGGTGAGTTGCTCCCGGTTCAGCCCGGATCGGGCAAACCAGAAGTAACGGCAGAGGCATGTGCAAGCATGCCCGAACCAATAGTAAAAAACATTGGCAACCCACCACTGCCTCACATCCAGAACATAAACTCTTTCCATTCCTCCCCACTATAGGGCATTGTATGGCAAAACAACTAGACACAGAAACAGTTTTTCTCTCTCTTGTTCTATCACTCTCCTGAACAGCTGATTCTCACAGTACTGGCATGTCCATTAACCCATCTTGCATGGCTGTAATACTATTATTATCCTTCTCATCTTTTCTACTACTGCCTCTTATTGGTGTCATTATTCTGATCATGATTACTCTGTTGCTCTGCATGTATATTGACAGCTTCTGAACACCTGAGACAAAGTCCTTGTGTTTCTACCACACTTGGCCAAAAAAATGTATTCTATTCTATTCTATTTACAGGCGTGCAATCTGAGGCCCAGTTGGTGGAGTCTGGAGGGGATGTGAGAAGGCCTGGAGAGTCTCTCCGTCTCTCCTGTCAAGGCTCTGGATTCACCTTCAGCAGCCGCTGGATGGTTTGGGTGAGACAGGCTCCAGGGAAAGGACTGGAATGGGTTTCATATATACAACCAAGTTCAGCTAGCATTTACTATTCAAGCAAAGTGAAGGGGCGCTTCACCGTCTCCAGGGACAATGCCAAAAGCTAGCTGTATCTGCAAATGAACAGCCTCAAACCAGAGGACTCGGCTGTCTACTAATGTTCAAGCACAGTGAGAGGAAGTGCACATAAATCTTATTTTCTTCACAGTAGCTCTTTATGTTGTTTTAGAAATAAGGAATTTGGATTCATAAATTAGGACACAGGCAATTGAAGCTCTCCCTACATGAAATTTGTGGTTATTTTAATAGGTAGCAGACAAATGGAATAGAATAGAAAAACAGAGTTTCAAGGGACCTTGGAGGTCTTCTAATCCAACCCCTTGCTAATGCAGGAAACACTATACCTGTCAATTCATAAATCATTTACATGTCTATTATAAGTTGCCATGGTGAGGAAAGGGGGGAGCACATTCCACATATACCTTTGGCAAGAGTCGGATCTCAGATTATTACAGCAGGCTTGTGAAGCATGCACCTCATTGGAGAATGTGATTTATGACACAGACACAAAAAAGGCACAGCACACCAACATTAAAAACCTCATCCCCACTGTAAAACGTGGCGGAGGGAGCATCGTGGTTTGGGGCTGCTTTGCTGCCTCAGGGCCTGGATGGATTGTTGTCATTGATGCGACAATGAATTCCATGGTGTATCAAGACATTTTGCAGGAAAACGTATGACCATCTGTCCACCAACTGAAGCTCCACAGAGGATGGGTGATGCAACAGGACAATGACCCAAAGCATACAAGTAAGTCAACACAAAAATGGCTTCAACAGCACAGAATATACCCTCTGGAGTGGCCCAGTCAGAGTCCTGACCTCAACCCAATTGAAATGCTGTGGCATGAGCTTAAGAGAGCGATTCACACCAGACATCCCAAGAATATTGCTACACTGAAACAGTTTTGTGAAGAGGAGTGGTCCAAAATTACTCCAGATCGTTGTGAAGGTCTGATCTGCAACTACAGGAAACGTTTGGTTGAGATTATTGCTGCCAAAGGAGGGTCAACCAGTTATTAAGTCCAACGGTTCACATATTTTTTTCCTCCCTGCACTGTGAATGTTTACATGTTATGTTCAATTAAACCATGGCCACATCTAATGTTTGTGTAGTATTATGTTCAGCAGACTGTGTTTTTCTATTGTTGTGACTTAGATGAAGTTCCGAGCACATTTTATGACCAATTCATGCAAAACTCCATGTAATCCCAAGGGGTTCACATACTTTTTCTTGCAACTGTATATAGTCATTGTACATTTAAACCCATCCACCCCCCCAGCCTAATTTTGGTCGCGATGTAAACCTGATTACAATTCCCAGCTATTCTCATTATTATCTTAATATAATTATACATCCTTACGCACCCCCAATTTGTGATTCTGTCTTTCAATCTCTTTAAGTAAATGGAGTTGGAAGGGACCTTGTAGGTCATCTAGTCCAACCCCACCCCCCCACCCCAAGCAGAAAGCCCTACACCATTTCTGACAAAGGACAGTCCAGTTTCTTCTTGAAAGCCTCCAGTGATGAAGTTCCCACCACCTCAGAAGGCAACTTCTGTTCCATGGGTTGATTTTTCCCATTGTCAGAAAACTTTTCCTTATTTCCAGGTTGAATCTCTCCTTGATCTGTTCCCCATCCATTATTCCTTGTTTGGCCTTTGAGTGCTTTGGAAAATAGCTTGACCCTTTCCTCTCTGTGGAGGGGCTCCAAATATTGGAGCAATGCTATCCTATCCCCTTTGATCCTTGTCTATAGATTATAGCTACAGGTTATTAGCCGTTGGCAAAGGACTTAACTCTGCGTCTGACTATTTGCTTTGATATTTGACCATAATGTGACCATTATGATGCTCATTCTCCTCAGTTGTTCGGAACTTAATGCCTCCCAAGTCATGTTGTCGATCTCCGAGAACAGCTGATAGGAAACTGTTCTGTTCCCCCCTCCTTCACTTGTTAAGACGACAGGCAAATAAAAGGAAAAGAATTCTCTTTATCAGTTCTCAGTTTCAAAATGGCTGCGAGCCAAACTAAACTAATTAAAATCTCTGCCGGAAGATAACAGACTCAAACATAAAATGTTTCTTACGGCAAATACAAGATGAATCAAACGGAAGCAAAGCCCTTCTTCCCAAAGTCTCTACAAATCAGGATTACAGAAGTCAAACCACTTTTCGAAGTACACAGCAAAGAAACACAATCCAGGAACAAGGAACGTTGATTTCTGTGAGCAGGGCGTGGCACCACCAGTCCTTTTATCCATAAGGGAAGCCTCTAACGAGGCACATCTGGTTGCAATCACCTCCTCGAAGTCCTCCCTTGTGCCTGACGTCGGTCAGCTCGTCTCCTACGTGCACCCCGAAAAGACTCACAGAAGGGTTCTTGCTCAGCCTCTCTTGTCTCCTCCCCACTGCTCCAAGGCTCAGTCTCTCTTATGTCCTCCTCACTGGCCCAAGGCTCAGTCATTACCTAGGGACCAACTAGCCTCTCTGAGCCCTGCTCGGAGGCAGACCCCTGTCCAGAACCCTCCTCCTCTTCCAAACATGACTCAAGAGCCCCCTTGCTGTCAGAGTCTGATAACAGCTCCCAAGGCTCTAGCCGAGTCACAACAGGAAACATTGCCCCTTTTATTTTGACAGATATGTAAATATAAGGACAGCTTCCTGTAGAAATGTGAGGATTGCTCTGTGCCCCTTCATCAATGAAGTCCCCAACACTATTCTCTTAGACGAAGACCAATCCCACCATTCTTTTAGACAAAGACCAATCCCACTGCATTACCAGCCACTAACACCAGCCAAAAGTTGAAGGGAAAAATGGTCCTTTTGCTGCTGTTACTTATATGTCCAGTCCTGTTCAAAGGTAAGGTGTGACTTTTCTTCCGCAGCCAAAGGTGAGCCGAACTCTCTGTATGTTCATTCTCTATACATTAATGCACGGACACGTATTAAAATGCATATTGATTCCTAGGTGTCAAATCTGAAGCTCTCCTTGAACAAACTGGAGGAGGTTCAAAAAAGCCTGGGGAGTCCCTCCGCCTTTCCTGCAAAGGTTCAGGGTTTGACTTTGCTAACGCTGGCCTGCATTGGGTGCGACAGGCTCCAGGGAAAGGACTGGAATGGATTGCAGTTATTTGGTTTGACTCAAGCAAGCAATACTACGCAGAATCTGTGAAAGGGCGCTTCACCGTCTCCAGGGACAATGCTAACAGCCAGCTGTATTTACAAATGGATAGTCTAAAAACGGAAGACACAGCAGTCTACTACAGCAGAGCATACACAGCGAGAGGAAGTGAATCTGGATATTTGAGATTGAGATTTGTTTTATTTATATGCCACCCTTTTCCGGGAGGGACTCAGGGTGGCGAACAACTCAAAGGGGGGAAAGGGAACATAGAACACAATACAAGTAGTTAAAATAGCCAAGAATCACACAACCACACAGGTCGAGAGGGGAGGAGAACTCGTCAACCCCAGGCCTGCCGGCACAGCCAGGTTTTGACGGCTTTCCGGAAGGCCTGGAGAGAGGTGAGGGTCCGAATCTCTGCGGGGAGTTCGTTCCAAAGGGCCAGAGCTGCCACAGAGAAGGCCCTCCCCCGGGTAGTAGCCAGATGGCATTGGCTGGTAGACGGAACCCGGAGGAGGCCGAACCTGTGTGATCTAATGGGTCTTTGGGAGGTAATTGGCAGCAGGTGGTCTCTCAAGTACCCAGGTCCAATACCATGAAGGGCTCTCCCTGTTATCAATTAGGGTGAAATTATCTTTTTTCAGGATAGCTATTTCTCTTTCTACTTACTTCAGCTGTAGTATAGACAAATGCCTGGTTATTAAAATGGCACAGCTTCAAGTTCTCAAACATTTCCTCCATGTCTACTTTCTATAACAAACAATGGTTTAGGCTCTGCAGCACAGCAATAGCATTTACACTTACGTAGCAAGAGCAAGAACATTTAGACTTATATACAGTGCTTCACAGTGCTTTGCAGCCCCCACGAGGTGGTTTACAAAGTCAGCATATTGCCCCCAACAATTTGGCTCCTCATTTTACCCACCTCGGAAGAATGGAAGGCTGAGTCAACCTGGAGCCTGGTGAGATTTGAACTGCCAAATTGCAGGCAGCCGACTGCTCTCTAACAACTGTGCCACCATGGCTCATACCACTTCACACGTACCGCTTCACAGTGCTTTACAGCCTGTCTATTCAGCATTTTGCCCCCCACAATCTGGGTCCTCATTTTACCGACCTCAGAAGGGTAGAATGCTGAGTCATTCTTGATTTTTATTAAGAATTATTATTATTGTACAATTGTATAACAGCGGCCAGTTGTTTCGCCAGATTTGGCATTGGTTACTAGTCGGGCCCCACCCAGGGGCCTAGGACGTTGTAACGTATTTTCGTAATATGTGTGCAGATCCAAGCAGTGCGGCTTTTTGCATTTGACTGATGGTGATTTTGTCAATTTTTAACTGTTTTAAATGTGATTCCAGTGCTTTTGGAATAGCACCCAGTGTGCCAATTACCACTGGAATTACCACTGCTGGTTTGTGCCATAGTCGTTGAATTTCGATTTTTAAGTCCTGGTATTTCGCAATTTTTTCATATTCCTTCTCGTCGACCTTTCTTTCTTTCTTTCTTTCTTTCTTCTTCTTCTTCTTCTTCTTCTTCTTCATCATCATCATCATCATTATTATTATTATTATTATTATCATCATCATCATTATTATTATTATTTCAAAACTTCTCTAATTTCCTCAATGAAAACCTTTGTTTTTCTTGAAAAAGAAAATAAGATCTTTAAAGACATCTTATTTCTTGCCTAGTAAAGCAAATGTAAGGAAATCAGCACTGTCAAACTTTGGAAGGATGGATACTGAAGCTGGAGCTCAAATACTTATTTGGCCACCAAATAAGGAAGGATAGAAGAACAGAGTGCGAAGGGAGCTTGGACATCTTCTAGTCCAACCCCTTGCACAAATAGGAGACACTAAACCCATGATAGTGAACCTATGGCATTTGCTGCCAGCTTATTTTCCGCCTTCCGGAGAGCCAGGGGAGGCTGTCTTCACCCTCCCCGGGCTTTAGGAAAGCCTCCGGAGCCTGGGAAGGGGTTGTGCGTGCATGCGCAGGAAGGGGTTGCTCATGCATGCCCAGGTGGGCAAAGAGGATCGGATTGGTGTGGGCATGCGTGAGCATGCACTGGTGCGCATGCACACAATTGTGGCACACCATAAGAAAAAGGTTCGCCATCATTGCCCTAAACCATTCCAGACAAGTGATCTTGAGAAACAGGGGGAAGAGAGATGCTTCTTGGGAAATAATCACATCCATATATCAATATTTTTATAAGGTTTTTATTCTACAAAGGTTATTCTTTCGAATCACCACTGTGCCTCAGAAGCCACAGTTCTTTGGTGAAGCTTGCTTACTACATTGCATTGTTTATGCTCTATTTATGCAATGATGCTTAAAATAGTTAAGACACCAATGTTTGGATAACTTAGAACATTGAAGGTAAAAGAAAGACAAAAATATTATATCTACCCATGTTTCCCAAAAAATAAGACAGGGTCTTATTTTCTTTTGAAAATAAGCGCTTGGCCTTATTTTGGGGAAAATTTTATTATTTTTGAGGTGCAGGAGGTGGCAAGTGTGGTCACCTCATGGCTGCTGCTATGTTGCAATATTTTCATGGAGGGCTTATTTTCAGTGGAGGTCTTATTTTCACTGACATTTATGTCTAATGTCAGTGTTAATAAATGTAAATCATCTGGATTTTCCACCCAGAAGTGAATGTAACTTTTTTAAAAAAACTGCTGCAGATAGCAATAGCAATAGCAGTTAGACTTATATACCGCTTCATAGGGCTTTCAGCCTTTTCTAAGCATTTTACAGAGTCAGCATATTGCCCCCAACAACAATCCGGGTCCTCATTTTATCCAACTTGGAAGGATGGAAGGCTGAGTCAACCCTGAACTGGTGAGATTTGAACAGCCGAACTGCAGAACTGCAGTCAGCTGAAGTAGCCTGCAGTGCTGCATTTAACAACTGCGCCACCTCGGCTTTATACTACATTGTAGTATTTGTTGCACAAAAAAGATTTTAGTCTTTGAAATCTATATTGTCGCTTAATGTTCTTTGTACATATTGAAAACAGAGAAAAGAAGGTAAAGCAAATTTAACTACAATTGAAGTATTGGAAACTAAAGAGGAAAAAAAAGACAAAGGGGAAGGGAAAAAAGAAAATAACAATTTCTAACGTCCCCTTCTGTATTTCTGTTAATTTATGTTATTTGTAAATATTTAGGCCTACTTAGAAGCCAGGCTGTAAATGTTTATATTTGCCATGCTGTGTGATGCATGTGAATTGTTCTTAGAACTCACAGTCCTTGATATCTCATGCATCTTAAACATACTTCACTTCAGCCAAAGTTATCATAAAAACGACGCTATTAGTCAAAACCAAACAAGGACCATTAATGCATGTGAATTAAAATATAGTCCATTGCTTTCCTACAGAGAAGACCAAGTTTATCCATGGTTTAGCTCATCACATATATTTTATAAAGAACTAGCCGATAACCCAGCATTGCCTGGGTATTTATTTATAGAGGGAAAATGTCTGGACCAAACATAATTTCTGATGTTAGATTTCCCCATTACCAGAGGGAGCCCCCTTGTGGAATACCAGTACCGTGGCAACTCTACTGCACTGTACAGTAGAAGCCATTTTATGGCAGTACAGTAAAAGCCGTTTAAAGGCACAACAGGCTGCATCTTAACAGAACACACGTACCTGACGAGTGTTAGGGGTGTCTTACCCACCACAGTATTTGTTTCCAGAGGGTAAGTCATTTGTGTTCCAGGTTTGGTTGAAATTGCTCAAGGCATCCCAGAATTATGCTGGAACACACAAACACACACAAACACACAAACACACACACATATAGATAGATAGATAGATAGATAGATAGATAGATAGATAGATAGATAGATAGAGATACACAGATACATAGATACATAGATATAGATTATATATATATATATATATATATATATATATATATATATATATATATATATATATATATATATGGAGGGAGGGAGGGAGGGAGGGAGGGAGGGAGGGAGGGAGGGATAGGGATAGGGATAGGGATAGGGATAGGGATAGGGATAGAGATAGAGATAGAGATAGAGATAGAGATAGAGATAGAGATAGAGATAGAGATAGAGATAGATAGAGATAGAGATAGAGATAGAGATAGAGATAGAGATAGATAGATAGATAGAGGTAGAGGTAGAGGTAGAGGTAGAGATAGAGATAGAGATAGAGATAGAGATAGAGATAGAGATAGAGATAGAGACAGATAGATGATAGATAGATGATAGATAGATAGATAGATAGATAGATAGATAGATAGATAGATAGATGATAAATAGATAGATAGATGATAAATAGATAGATGATAGATGATAGATGATAGATGGATGGATGGATGGATGGATGGATGGATGGATGGATGGATGGATAGATGGATGGATGGATGGATGGATGGATGGATGGATGGATGGATGGATAGATAAAGAAATTGAAATGCATGAGTGCAGTTGATTGTACACATCTAATCCAGCAATGAAAGTGGACTACAATTCTTCCTCCTAAATGGCTTCCCTGTAGGTAAGATATGTAACATGGAATCTCAGATCTTCTTCCTCTTTGTCAGCTGTACTTTGGTGTTCAGCTCAGGATGCAGTATGATTATATAGCATTTGGGGAAAAAGATGCAGCCAAGTAATCCAGCCGTGGAGACTAGAATAGAGAAGATCTCCACAGCTACCATGTATTTTCCCTTAGCGCTCAGATAGGTTGGCACAAAGCTCAGCCAAACGCTGCAGAACATCAGCATGCTAAATGTAATGAACTTCGCTTCATTGAAAGAGTCTGGCAACTTCCTGGCGAGGAAAGCTACAGTGAAGCTGATGAGGGAGAGAAATCCCATGTAGCCCAGTACAAAATAAAACATGATGATAGAACCTTCATTGCACTTCGCTATTATTTCTTTGGCTAGTGACTGCATATCCAAATCAGGATACGGGGAGGATGTTGCCATCCACACCACGCAAATGCTTGCTTGGATCAGGGAGCTTACAACAACGATAAAGCTAGAAACTTTTCTTCCAAGCCACCTTCTCATGTTGGAGCCTGGTTTGGTAGCCATGAAAGCTACCACCACCATGATGGTTTTGGCCAACACGCAAGAAATAGCTACAGAGAAGATGATGCCGAATGCAGACTGCTGGAGAAAGCAGGTTACCTTGTTAGGTTCTCCCAGAAACAGCAAGGAAGAAAGGAAGCAGAGGAGGAGGGAAAGGAGGAGAACGTAGGTGAGATCCCGGTTGTTGGCTTTGACGATGGGAGTATTTTGGTGCGTAATAAATATTCCAAGTACCAAGACTGTGGTAAAGGAAAAGCAAAAGGCTGCTGAGGAGAGGATAATCCCTAAGGGTTCCTTGTAAGAAAGGAAAGTTATTACTTTAGGAAAACACCTGTCTCCAGTTCTGCTTGCATAGTGATCTTCTGGACAGGGGAAACAACTGTCCATATCTAAAAAAAAAAGATACTTGAATTAATCTATAATTGTATGACTATGTTTTCTGTGGAAGCCTCTATGTTCTGACTCCCTCCTCCATCCAGTAATGAATGCCGAGACAAGCTTAACTGGAATGTCACAGCACTTTATTAGCAAGAAACCAAAACCTCGGTGGCTGAAAGCCAAGCATAACAAACAGATAAGAACCTTGGCAGCAACTCAGACTTCAACAAATAACAGCTTCTCCAGCGTTAGGAATGACATTGAATCCTGCAAAACCAGGCTCCTCCCAGTCTCTCTTTAAATACTGTCTTGAGAGGAGCCTAATTACAATCACATGGGTCCAATTATCTTTGGTAACTGCGTAGCTGCACTCTACGTCGATCTGACCGGTGTTGCCGGGCATCCAGGAACAACTCCCTTGGCTCCTCCCCACTGCTCCAACGCATGACATCCGGATCACACTCCCTTGTCTCCTCCCCACTGGTCCAAGGCTCAGGCACCTCTTGGTGGCCAACCAGCCTCTCTGCGCCCTGCTTGGAGTCAGAACCTTGTCCAGGGTCCTCCACATCCTCCAGAGCCGTCTCATAGGGCCCCTCACTGTCGGAGTCTGGTGGCAGCTCCAACGGCTCCTGCTGGGCCACAACACCTCTATACCCACGATGAAGAACTTCTGGCATGTGTACCTGAAGTGGCATGCAGAGCCATGTCACCTGGCAAGTGCGACATCACCCGTTCCTCTTTCTGGTGCGCATGTCACACGATGATTAGCTGGCCTTTGCGCATGCGGCAGTGCTGAAAATCGGAAGAGCTGGTCTTCCATTTTCTGGCATGAGCATATGCGCCAGCCAGCTTAATGGCATTTGTACATGTGCGGCAGTAGCTGGAACACTTGCTGGAAGTGCATGTTCCAGCACGCACATGCCCCCTGGGCAGCTCCTCTTCCTGGTTGCGGCCCAGATGAGCGCATGGACACTCCCTTTTTGGCCCTCAGGTTCATCATCACTGCTCTATACAGACTGACTGGGTCCTCTTTCTGACAGTGAGAACAATTAACCAGTGGAACAACTTGCCTTCAGAAGTTTTGGGTGATTCATCACTGGAGACTTTCAAGAAGAGACTCACCAGCCATGTGTCTGAAATGTTAAAGGGCAGTGAAAGCTAGCCTTTCACTTCACAGTGTGCCAACATGCATACCAGAAATGGCACGCAAAACCATTCTGCCTGGAACACATGGCCTCCCTGGCCTCTGCAAGCACGGGAGTGCCAAAACCCGGAAGCCCAGCATTCCATTCCATATGCTCACATCGGCACCCAAACATCTGGTTTCCAGCACATGTGCACACCCAACAAGCAGCTTGCCCAACAAACAACTTGCCATTGTGCATGCCCACGCCGGAAACAAGAGTGCTGGCACACACATGCACGACAGAATGCTGGTGAACCCACGTGCGCGAAAGCCAGCTGGATGGCGTGGGTGCAGGCACAGGAAAGCACAGAGGAGTCAGAGAGACTGTGCATCATGCAATGGGATGGCCCTGCGTGCTGCTTCTGGCACACATTCCATAGGTTTGTCAACACGGGTGTAGGGTCTCCTGCTTGAGCAAGAAGCTCTACAAGGTCCCTTCCAACACTACTACTCTCTTACCATCCATTATTAAGATGGCCTTCTAAAACATTCTTGTGCTATTATTTAAGTGTGCTTCTGATTTTCCTTGGTCTTTAAAATGCAGGCAAATTACTTTCAACTAAACATTCTGGAAAGCATCATATTGAGAAAGACTATATTAGGGGGATGTTGCCATTAAAGGGTTAGTAATATGAACCTCTAGGGTAGTGATGGAATACCTTTTTGGCACCAAGTACCCAAACTGTAATATGCGTGTATGTTTGTGCATGCACATGCTGGAGCACCGGAAACCCGAAGACCAACTGTCTGGTGCGTGCATGCCTGTTTTTATTGGCATTTTATGCACCATTTTCAGGACGTTTTTCAGCTATTTCCGAACCAAACCCAGCCTTGAAACAGCCCGAAAAATGGCTTGTTTTTTGGTTGTTTTTCAGGCCAATTTCTGGTGCTCTGGCACCCGTGGAGCAGTGGTGGGATTCAAATAATTTAACAACTGGTTCTCTACCCTAATGATTTCTTCCAACAACCAGTTCACCAAACTTATCAGAAAGTTAACAACCGGTTCTCCCGAAGTGGTGCGAACCGGCTGAATCCCACCACTGCCGTGGAGACCAGCTGGCTGGTGCACATGTGCATGCCGTAAACCAGAAAAGCAGTTGGCGACGGTGCTTGTTCTCTGTGTGACACCTCTGGTATGTGTGCCATTACGACTCTAGAGTAACCAAAATTAATTAAGAGGAAACAAAAGAGGTACATTCAAGGAAAACTAACACATTTTTTAATTTCTTCCATTGGTCAAATCATGCTGCAACTTGTATTTCTGGACCCTGTATCTCAGTAGTGGGTTTCAAAAAAATTTGGAACCTGTTCTGTAAGTGTGACCTGTTTTCCGGGTCTACTGGTGGAACCTTTTCTAACCAGTTCGGTAGATTTGATGAACTGGTTCTACCGAATAGGTGCGAACTGATACGAATCCACCTCTGCTGTATCTTGCTGCCACAAACTCATGGTAAAGATCAATTCAAAACCCACCTTTCCCAATGAAAACCAGTACAAAATGTTTTACAGATGGCACCTGGCACCAACAAGGTTAGTTAAAATCTTAACAAATACCTCCCCAAAATGTTGGAAAGACAAATCAATACATGGGACATATTACCATTTATGGTGGACCTGTGAGGAAGCTAATTATTTTTGGAAAAGGATCAAAAATTGGCTGGAGGCAATAAGAAGGGTTAATATAGAATGGAAACCTGAAGTTTTTTTATTAGGAATAATGTCTGCGAAATACAAAAAAGAAATCCAGTATTTAATACCACATATAATTACAGTGGCAAGGATTGCCTTTGCCCAGAAATGGAAAAACAAATTAATTCGAAGCAAAGATGAAATAATGTTATGGACTGTGCCGAAATGGACAAACTAACTAAAGAAATCCAGGGAAAAGAAGAATCAGAATTCTACCAGATATGGGATAAATAGTATAGGTGGATGGAGGAAAGAAATAAGAAGGAATCAATGAAGGAATATAACAAAACTCAAAAAATAATAGTTATGAGTAAAATAAGAGGGTTAAGAATGGTGAAATCCAAATGAAATACAATAGAAGGGGAAATAATATAAGGTGAGCGGTATTGATTGATAATTGCTATTAGAAAGAACAGGAAGCCCCTGTTCGTATTGCATTGTGTAAATGTGGTGTACGTCTAGGTTTTGTGTGTGTGCATTTTGTGTGTTTGTTAATAAAAAATAAAAAATAAAAAACCCACCTTTCCATTTTGAAATCATTCCTTCAGGGCATTGATCACAGCCATAGCAGCAGAATTTCTTCCCTTCCTCCTTTTTTTTATGATAACCCGGATCGCAGGAATTTGTGCACACCGAAAGAGGAACCCTCTAAGCAGAAAAGAGATGATTCATATTTTAACAATTTCAAAGGGACATTTTCGAATCCAAACAGGAGAAATATATAGTCCCATTTTTCTTGCTGTAATTGATCCATTAGGGCAGGATGTCTCAAAGATGCTTTTTCAAAAGGCAACTGGACTATGTTTTTCCTTGAGGAAGAAGACCTTTTGCTTTCATTAGTTCTGACTGATTGAGAATTATCAGAACTGTCAGAATGGATGAAGCTTTGTCTTCTTCCTCAAGGAAAGGCATAGTCCAGTTTGTCACAGTTTGTTGCATAAATTCAAATCCAGAAAGCCCACATAGATAACTGATTCAGCTGGATTCATTAACTTCTTTATATACATAAGAATAGATGAATAAATGTACAACACCAGCAGGTGGTTCTTCCAAGTAAACACAAGGCAGGAGAGTTACAGGCAAACACAAGCCATTAGTTTCATTTTTGCAGGCAAGCCCAGACAGATTGCTAGTTTTCTTCTCAGAGCAGCAGATGGTTTAAGTTTCTGTTTCAATTCTCTGCGCAGACTCAGATCTGTTTAAGCTCCCATTGGCTGACTTAGTTTGCTATGCCTATTCATTGGCTGACCTAGTTCCCAGGTCTCTCCCAGTTATGAATTTTTTAACACAGATGCCTTTTGAAAAAGTACCTTTGGGACAACCATGACCATAGACATTAGGGCAGGTCCATACTAAGTTTATTTCTCTGACAATTGAGCCATTTGAGACTCCTCCTCCCTTGTCTGATTATTTCCTAAGAAGCATCTCTTGCTCCTGTTCCCTGCCTCTCTCTCTCTCTTATCTGTCTGTCTGTCTGTCTGTCTGTCTGTCTGTCTGTCTGTCTGTCTGTCTGTCTGTCTGTCTATCTATCTATCTATCTATCTATCTATCTATCTATCTATCTATCTATCTATCTATCTATCTATCTATCTAGTCTATCTATCTATCTATCTATCTATCTATCTATCTATCTATCTATCTATCTATATCTATCTATCCAACCATCCAACCATCCAACCATCCATCCATCCATCCATCCATCCATCCATCAATTTCAGTATCTATCATCTATCTATTAATTGAGCCATAGATCTTCTATTGCAGGGGTGTCAAACTCAATTTCATTGAGGGCCACATCAGGCTTGTGTTTACTCTTGGGGGCTGGGATAAGTGTGATCAGGGTGGGCATGGCGAGCTTGAAATCACATGTGTCGGGGGTGTCTGTGGTGACCCGAGTGCTCTGGCAGCAAAAACAGGCTTCTGAGCTCCATTTTCAGCTGTGATGGACTCCTGCACTCTGGCAGCAAAAATGGGACCTTTTCATGTTAGGGGTGACAGGAGGCCATCACAACTGAAAACAGAGCCTGAGAAAACAGTGTGCGGCTCCCCGAGCTCCATTTTCACAGGCAGAGGAACCACAGGCTGGTCCTTTGCTGTTTCTAGGGTGGTCCCATGGGCCAGATCTAAGCACCCCATGGGCCAGATCCGGCCCCCAGTCCTTGAGTTTGACACCCCTGCTGAAGATCATCCACACCTTCCATTATAAATGTGGACCATCTCTAAGAGCAGAATGCATACCTGGTTATAAAATTCTGGCCACAAAATTTTATTTTCATGGATGGTGATATTTTTCCCTTCAAAACCATGAGGGCTCAGTTCTCCAAGTTTCGTTCTAACAAAGGAGTTGTTGGGGAATATGACCAAATTGACAATATCAAATCCAGCAACCAGTTCTCCGTTTTCATTAAAGGACACTGTTTCTCCAGCTGAGTTGTTAAACCCAATGCATTGAAGGACTGAGTGGAGCTAGAGGAAACAAGGAAAGAGAAGCTGATGGATTTAAAGGTACTTGAAGATATAGAGATATTGGGAAAGAATTCTCTCTCAGTAGATGAATTCAGTGATACTTAAAATTGTTCTGACTGAGGCTTCCCCAAGAAGCACGAGGCAGAGTCCTGATCCTGACAAAAAGCCTTTTATTAAACAAATGTGCATTCCTCTCATTCACATTCAGCAAGGCCTGGCAAACAGTCTTTCAAAGGCATATTTATGACTACAGACCTTATCTATCTTGGAAAGCTGCCATGTAAATATTTTCCAAGTTAGGTGCTGTGCAAGGAAAGGCTGGACACTGAGTCTCTGAGATTCACAGACAGATCTTCACACTCCTGAAATGAATCTAACAACCAAATGAATGGTTTCCTGCAAAAGCCCCCTCCCCTTTTGCTCCTCTTTTATTTCCTATGGGAGAGGCCAATTACCTTCCACCAGTGGTGAGTTTCAAAAATTTTTGAAACCTATTCTGTGGGTGTGGCCTCCTTTGTGGGAGTGGCTTGCCGGCCATGTTTTTTCCTTCTTTTTTTCTTTCTTTCTTTCTTTCTTTCTTTCTTTCTTTCTTTCCTTCCTTCCTTCCTTCTTTCTTTCTCTCTCTCTCTCTCTTTCCTTCCTTTTGTCTCTCTGTCCCTTTTTCCTTTTTTTCTTTCATCTCTCTCACTTTTTCTTTCTTTTTTCTTTTTTTAATTTATTTCTTTCTTCCTTTCTTTCTCTTTCTCTCTCTGTGTGAGTCTCTCTCTCTCTCTCTCTCTCTCTCTCTCTCTCTCTCTCTCTCTCTCTGTGTGTGTGTGTGTGTGTGGTGAGTTTCAAAAACTTTTGGAACCTCTTCTGTAGGTGTAGCCTGCTTTCTGGGTCCACTGTTGGAACCTCTTCTAACCGGTTCGGTAGATTTGACGAATCGGCTATACCGAACTGGTGCAAACTGGCAGGAACCCACCTCTGCCTTCCACCTGTGACTTTACTCCCAAATCAACCCTGATTTCTGAGTTGTTCTTTTCTTCTGGAATCTATGCACATGCGCACAGTGGGAATAAGCTCTAGCTGTTTCTCTGCCTCACTACGGTCTAGCTCCCTAAGCACTTGATCACTATCAGACAGCCTCAGCCCTGTCTCTGCCTCTGACACAGAGCACTCATCTGAGTCTTCCCCTGCCTCCGGGACTGGCCCATGCTCCTCCCCAATCTCCTCACTGTCTGACTCTGCTGCCAGTGCTGCTGGATGCTGGTGGGCCACAATAAAAATATAGAGGATTTTGGCTAGGAATTCTCACTCAGTCGTTACAAGCACTGTATACTGATGCATACCACATAACTAGAGAATGGGGCTTTGGAAGAGTTTAATTCAAAATGATGCTAACTCAGTGCTATTTTCTCCAAGTAATTTGACCATCTCCAGTCTGACTTTCTAATGAGACATGGCCCGGACAACTTCTATCCTTCTTCCAAATTATTCTTGTCTGTTGTCAAGAACTGATAAACAGCTTGTTGCATTAGTTCATATCCATTGTCGCTTTATTACTTCAAGATCTTAGGCAACCACAAGATACAGAAGTCTTTTAACTTTTTTGGTATGTTACTGGAAAATCAGAACTGCTGACCAACCCTGGCTGCTCTTTAGAAGGCCAGATCCTGAAGATGAAACTCAAATACTTTGGCCACCTAATGAGAAGGAAGGACTCACTGGAGAAGAGCCTAAAGCTGGGAAAGACGGAGGGCAAAAGAAGAAGGGGATGACAGAGAATGAGGTGGCTGGATGGAGTCACTGAAGCAGTAGACATGAGCTTAAATGGACTCCAGAGGATGGTAGAGGTCAGGGAGGCCTGGAGGAACATTGTCCATGGGTTGTGATGGGTCCAGGGGTGGGTTCCTTCCAGTTCTAACCTCTTCTATAGAAGAGGTTCCACAAATCTACAATGCCGTTTAGAACCGGTTCCAGGTCCCTCCCCCCGCCCGTCCGCACATCATCAAAATGAAGAGTGAGAGGAGGAATTCTGGGAGTTGAAGTCCACAAGTCTTAAACCTGTCAAGTATGAACACCCCTGTTTTTTTTTCTAAAGGGTTAGGGGGGCAAGGGTCTTGTAACTTGACAGCTTTAAGACTTGTGTGCTTCAAATGCCAGAGTTCCTGAGTCAACATGACTGGAGGAGGAATTCTGGGAGTTGAAATCCACAAGTCTTAAAGCTGTCAAGTTTGAACACCCCTAGGGTTTTTTTTCTAAAGGGTTGGGGGTGCAAGGGTCTTGTAACTTGACAGCTTTAAGACTTGTGTGCTTCAAATGCCAGTTTCTGAGCCAATGTTTTGGTTGCTAAGCAAGAGCATTGTGAAGTGAGTTTCACCACATTTTACAAGTTGGCCATGCCCACCATAACTGGCAAGCTGGTCACATGGCCAGCAAGCCACTCCCACAAAGAAGGGCACATCTAGAGAAGACGTTCTAAAAAAAATTGAAACCTACCACTGGATGGGTTGGACATGACTTTACAACTAACAACAACTGAAAAATCACAAATAGTTCCTTTGCATATATACCAAACTCTCTTGAATTCTCCTAGACCTTGGAGTGATGTGATACATCCATGAGTAAAACCACTATGCTTCACTTTGACAAAATGAACTGCTTCAGTTCTGTGGGAGCAAGGTATAACTTTACACAGGACTGTAGCTGAAATGTTACCTGCCAAGGTTGGATGTCTTGAAGACGTTGTCTTCTCATTATCTCTCCGAATGGAGATCTAGATGACAGCATAGCATGTAGAGCATGTGCTATGGAATAGACTGCATTGTACACACTGTAACTGTGACCAGTCATGCTCATCTCAAAAACAGGACTAGGGAGATCTCTTAACTTCTCCTCACCATTACATCTACCAGCAACATCATCGGGTTCTTGAAAACCTGGAAGCAAACACTCAAAAGCTTGTTCCCAGAATTTCTTGAGAAAACCACTCCCTTTTGTCTCCAAAGGTGTTATGCTCTGAAGGTAGGCTTGGAATCCCAGAGGCTTATTTGAATGAATAGAGAAGGAAATCGTCCCTTGGAAAATTTTAAAAAAATTACGAGTAATGTAGGATGTCACAGTGAAATCAATCTGGACAGTTGTAATCCATATCTTTCCCAGGGATATGTTTGCTTCGTACTGATGATCTGCTAGAGGCACTAAAGTGCTCAGCCACAGAAGGGTCATACTTTCCCCATAATGATGCATGCTCTAGCTTGCCTGTCCATGAAGGTTTGATAGACAAGGGATGCCATATCTTGAAGTTCATACAGTGGAAGGAAGAGACCTTGCTTAGGGAGCATTGTTCTGAAAGCAGAACAGATTCCATTTTCATGCAAGATCTTTCCAGGTTGTCCAAGAAATGTTCCCCTGTGTCATCATCTACAGCGAGTAGCCCAACCCATGTCCATCTGAAATGGAGAAGCAATTGGACCAGACCTTTATAGAGATGACTTTCGTTGGGACCATGCGATAAAAGGAAAGTGAATGTGTTTTGTCTTCTGAGGCAAATGAACCATAACTAAGCTAAAAAGGAATGTAAGACCATTTTTTAAAAAAAAGATAGATTGGGCAATTGGCCTATCAGTGTATCGACTTGATTTGAGAAACTACATTTGGAAAATAAAGCCATGAATTAGAAACCATCAAGATTCTATTATATCTTCATTTCTTCTTCTTCTTCTTCTTCTTCTTCTTCTTCTTCTTCTTCTTCTTCTTCTTCTTCTCTTCTTCTTCTTCTTCTTCTTCATTCTTCTTCTTCTCTCTGTCTCTCTGTCTCTCTCTCTCCCTCTCTCTCTGTGTCTGTCTGTCTGTCTGTCTGTCTCTGTTTCTCTGTCTGTTTCTATCTCTATCTTTCTGTCTCTCTGTCTCTTTCTATCTCTGTCTCTCTGTCTCAGTCGGTTGGCGGCTCCCCGAGGGAGGGCCTTCTCTGTAGCTGCACCGGCCTTGTGGAACGAGCTTCAGGCTGAGATCCGGACCCTCACCACCCCCGGCCTTCCGTAAAGTGACTAAGACCTGGCTGTTCCGGCAGGCCTGGGGCTGTTGAGTATTCCAGCCCCATTTGATGAAGTGGATGCTGTGTTGATTTTAATTTTGTAATTTTAAATGTTTAAATGTTTTTATTGCTGTTTTATTTGCTGTGAGCCGCCCAGAGTCCCTAGGGAGTGGGCGGCATACAAATACCATTAAAGTTTGAAAGTAAGTAAAGTCAGTCGATCTCTGTCTCTCTGTGTCTCTGTCTCTGTCTCTGTTTTTGTTTGTCTCTGTCTCTCTGTCTGTTTCTGTCTCTCTTCTCTCTGTCTCTGTCTCTCTCTCTCTCTCTCTCTCTGTATCTGTATGTCTGACTCTGTCTCTCTGTCTGTCTATATCTCTGTCTTTCTGTCTCTCTGTCTCTTTCTTTCTCTGTCTCTCTATCTCAGTTGATCTCTGTCTCTGTCTCTCTGTCTCTCTCTGCCTCTCTGTCTCACTGTTTGTCTCTGTCTCTCTTCTCTCTTTCTGTCTCTGTCTGCCTCTGTATTTCTGTCTGTCTGTCTCTGTCTCTCTATCTCTATCTCTCTCTCATGCAATATAACAGGAGAAGGAATACATTAATGGTACATTAACAAGTTTGATCTCCTCAACCTTGGTTTTTACCTGTGGAATCTTGTAGAGATTTAAGAAATCTGCCATGTGGGTTGAGATGTCCAAACTCATTCCCCCAACAACTGCCATAAGAGTCCTTTCTGAGTCACATTTATAATTTGGGAGGAATCTCTGTGATTTGAACAGCAAGTCCAGGGTAGTCCAGTAGGTCATGTGTGCATCATAATAGCTATCATAAACGTGAAATCCAAGTGTGAAGTTTGGCAAGAGGTTTGCATTCTCATTTATCTCATTTACAGCAAATGCCAAAGTCAGGACATGCTGATAGAATTTTGTCACCATCCTGCAAAGAGAAATGCATGGCCCAATTATTCAGTGGACACAGAATGTCTATATTTATTTAGAGAGAGAAAACGATTTGAGAGAAGAGGATTGAGATGTAAAAAAGTGTAAATAGTTGGAGAAAATAGGCAGGGAGAACATCTTGATTTATTTTCAAAGTACTAGAACAAGGGTTCATCCAATGAAGATGGATATCATTGGAATAATTTGAAGGCAATATAGAACTGATTAGAGGCACACGGTGGCTCAGTGGCTAAGACACTGAGCTTGTTGATCAGAAAGGTTGGCAGATCGGCAGTTCGAATCCTTAGTGACTTGTCCCAGCTTCTGCCGACCTAGCAGTTCAAAAGCACATAAAAATTCAAGTAGAAAAATAGGGACCACTTTTGGTTTGAAGGTAAGTGAGTGTGTGGGGTCTCTAACAATGCTTTGAACTCTAAACACATAGTGCTTATAAGCAGCATCCTAAATAACTGTAAGCAAGCTTCCTCTAATCTTCTTTGGTGTCCTCACCACTCTCTGTATGGACTTTCAATCTCAGGCAGTTCAAAAGCATGTAAAAATGCAAGTAGAAAAATAGGGGCCACCTTTGGTGGGAAGGTAACAGCATTTCATGTTTTTTCGGCATTTAGTCATGCCAGCCACATGACCATGGAGATGTCTTTCGATAGCACTAGCTCTTCGGCTTTGAAACAGAGATGAGCACCAGCCCCTAGAGTCGAGAATAACTAGCATATATGTGTGAAGGGAACCTTTACCTTTCCATAATAAAACTGATCAAAGAAAGCACTGTTACAGATAATTGAACAGTGAGATTAAATTATTACTGGTGATGACTACTAAATGTGGTCCCTTTTCAAAATGAATTCATGGAAGAGATGATGGTTAGATGATTCTTTTGTTGTTGTTGTTGTTGTTGTTGTTGTTGTTGATTTGCTTTCCTTCTCTCTCTGTGTCTTTTAAAGCATAGCAATTAAAGTACTGTAGCGAGCAAGAGATGATGGATAATTTCTTTTTGTTGTTGTTCTGATTTGTTTTTCATTTCTCTCTCTCTCTCTTTTCTTTTCAGTGGATGACATGATTAGAAATTAGATAGGATAGAAGGAATAAGCCTTTTAATAAAGGCTGAAGCTAGAATAAGTGATAGGCATAAGAGAAGGAGGAATATTAGTGTATACATTTTTATATAATAAAGTAAAAGTAACAAGAGAAAACATGGAATAATTGAATAATGATAGATTGCAACCTAATATAAACATGTATTATTATTAGAAAAACAAAAATTGATTGAATGAAATAATTATGATTAATTTTATCACTTTTACTTGTATTAGAATGTATGACACTCAGGTACCACACTGTTCATGCATTGATTTGATATATTTCTAAAAAATAAAAATAAAAAACTTGTGGGGGGGTATGAATTCATGGAGAACAGCTGTAAGAGAGGCTATTTTCCTTATCTAAAGACTTGATGTACACAAGCTGCAGGCTTACAATAATGTCAAAGAAAATTCTGTGCTGATCAGTCTAAGAAACAAAGTGCTGAATAAAAATAGACTTGGCCAAAACAGTGGCTCTTTTCTTGTTTTGAATACCTTTTAGACATCAATCCTAACACTGATCAAATTATTGAAATCCTGTACTACTCCATTTAGAGATACTTGTGGAAAGTATCTTTTTACTTCTCTCTATACCCCATGGCTGCATCTCAAATGATCCTTCTGTTAAACTACTGAAGTTTGGAGATGATACAACATGATTGGTCTCATTCGAGAGTAGGATGTACAGATGGAAGGTTGAACAACTAGCCTTGTGGTGCAACCAGAACAATCTTGAACTAAATACACTCAAAAACCATAGAAATGGTGGTAGATTTTAGGAGAAACCCTCCTATATCATCACCTCTTACAATACTAGACAACACAGTATCAACAGAAGAGACCTTCATATTTCTTGGTTCTATCATATCTCAAGACTTAAAAATGGGCACCTAACATCAAAATGTCGTCAAAAAAGAGCAACAAAGAATGTTCTTTCTACGCCAACTCAGGAAGCTGAAACTGCCCAAGGAGCTGCTGATTCAGTTCAACAGTGGAATCATTCAGTCTGTCATCTGCACCTCTATAACTGTCAGGTTTGGTTTTGCAACCCGACAAGACAGACATGGACTTCAGAGGTTAATTAGAACTGCAGGGAAAAAAAACAATTACTACCAATCTGCCTTCCATTGAGAACCTGTACACTGCACCAGTCAAAAAGAGGGCCATGAAAATATTTACAGACCCCTCACATCCTGGACATAAATTGTTTCAACTCCTAGCCTCAAAACGACACTATAGAGCACTGCACACCAAGACAACTAGACACAAGAACAGTTTTTTTCCCCTGAACGCCATCACTCTGCTAAACAAATAATTCCCTCAACACTGTCAAACTATTCACTAAGGCTACATATCTATTACTACTAGTCTTCTCATTGTTCCTATCACCCATCTCCTCCCGCTTATGACTGCAGGACTGTAACTTGTTGCTTGTATCCTTAACGGTTTATATTGATATTGATTGTTTCCTGTTTGCTTATTTGTACCCTATGACAATCATTAAGTGTTGTACCTTATGATTCTCGATGAATGTATCTTGCCTTTTTGTTTACACTGAGAGCATATGCACCAAAGGCAAATTCCTTGTTTGTCCAATCACACTTGGCCAATAAAGAATTCTATTTTATTCTATTTGTAGAAAACATCTTTTTTCCCCCCCAAAGGCCACTTTTTATAACCATTAATGAAATAAGGAGAGCAAACTTTCAAAGCCTGAGAATTGAAACCTGCTTATAAGGTCTTTGTTCAATGCTAAAAGCTGTATTTGGCCCTTGAGTTGGATGGGGAAGGGTGAATTCCAGTCATTTCTTTAGGTATTTATTGATGAAATTTATTTGCTGCCCATCTCATGGTTCAGGAACATCAAAACAGTCATCAGGTATGAAGTGGCAGAATAATAGAACCAAAATTCTATTTATCTAGGAGTACAAAATTTTCTGTACTTAGGAGTACTCATCTCAAATGATCTAAACCCCACAGCTCACTGTAGCAGCCTTGCCAAAAAGGCATTAAGAGTGGTTAATTTAATTTTGCGGTAACATTGTATTGCAAACTAGGACATACAAAACCTTTGCCAGACCAATTCTCAAATACAGCTTGTCTGCCTGGAATCCACACTGTATATCGGACATTAACACAATTGAGCGAGTCCAGAGGTATTTCATGAGAAGAGTCCTCCACTCCTCTGCTCACAATAGAAGATATTATGCCACCAGGCTTGAAATTTTGGGCTTGGACAACCTAGAACTACGTCGCCTATGGTCTGAACTAAGTGTAGTACACAAAATTGCCTGCTACTATGTCCTACTTGTCAATGACTACTTCAGCTTCAACCACAATAATACACAGGCAAACATATATACAAACTCACGGTAACCACTCCAAACTCGATTGCAGAAATGTGACTTCAGCAACAGAGTGGTCATTTCCTGGAATGCACTACCTGATTCTGTTGTTACAATCCTGAAACCCCCAAAACTTTAACATTAAACTGTCTACTGTGGACCTCACCCCATTCGTAAGAGGTCTGTAAGGGGGCATGCATAAGCGCACCAGCATGTCTGTTCTACTGTTCCCCATTTATTCGTACCCATTTCCTGGGTTCGTGCCCATGTTTATACTTATACCTGTTATCTTGTGCGTGTTTGACAAACTGAATAAATAAATAAAAATTATATATAGGTAATGTATGTTACAATCTAAATAATGACATCTATTTGCCCCTCCCGAGCTCATGATGCTTTTAATTATTTTCTCCCATCAGGAAAGTGGTGAGAAGGTTAGATTGAAGACCCCTTCAGAAGGATCATATTGGGTCCGTCAGAACCCCCCAGCAATAAAAGTATCGAGTGCGATCTCAGAGCTTTGAGATTGCACATCGTCTCGTCACGGCATCCAGGCTCCGCCTCCTAATGGGGGGAAAATGCTATGATATAGGATATAGTTAAATAAGAAAGGATAATGATAATGAATTATATACATGGAGGATTAGAAAACTTTGGTATTAAATATTATGGATGTTTAGCTAAAACAGGATATGAGGACTTAATGTTAATGGAGGGATTTTATAAATAAGTAAATGAAATGCCAGCATGTGGTTATGGATTGAATCTTGGTATACTTACGGATGAAGGATGTTTAAATAACTGTAGTCAAATAAAAGTGGAGGTATGATGATGTCAATATAGTAAATATTTGAGTTAAGATATTTGAACTAATTTGAATTAATATGAATTATATTTGATGACGGTGGAAGAGATGCACAAAAGCTTTTGTAACCAGCTGATATACTTTTTACAATATATGTTTGTTTTGAAAATAAATTAAAAAAAGAAGGCTCGTATTAAAAAAGAAAAATGCAAGAAGAAACAAAGAAGAAACAAAAATGGGGAAAACAGCAAAGAGGATGGGGGTGAAAATTTGAAACCACTGATAAGAAGGATTTAGAAAGTATTGCATAATGTCAATTGGAAATTATACAATCTTCTTATTAAGATTGTTAAGTATTATACAGTTGTCTTTCAATCAAGTTCAGATTATTTCCATGGATTCTTCAGAAATATAATGCCTTGATAACTAGCGTTAGCCTGTTCCTTTATCCATTGACTTCCCTGGCATTCCTGTAAGTCCTAATCAATACTGATTTTGTCAACTTCTGTGGTTCTTCTACTTTTTCTGTATTTTCTTAAAAAGTTAAAACTCACAAAGCACATTCTAGATATTCCAGCATTTTACTGGAACTCCAAGCTGACATATGTAAGGGAAAGTATATACATACATACAGTACAGATGCATTTATATATAGCCTTACACTGCAAGTTCCATATTTAGATCTGTGTAAGGGTGTCGCTCAAAGTTAACTGCAGGGAAAAAAGCAAACGATTTGAGAAGCCATGCCACCATGATGAGATCCCCAGGTTTATGCCATTCGTGAGGAACCGGCTGCACCTCAATCAAGGGGCAGTTGATGCTGGATTTGGCACATGATATTTGGGGCAACATCAGGAGTAACACTACTAGCATCAGAGCCGACGAGAAGACCTTTTCTCTGGATGTAGCCATTGCTGCCTCATCCCTTGGATTGGCTACTTTTACCCAAGGTCCACAGAAAGCTTGAAGACCTGACTTGGGAAACTGTCTCCACCTGAACGTGAATATCAACATCCTTCAGAATGCATGAGTCCCTGCATGAGTGATGCAGAACAATTGAAGAGACCATAGTATATCTTACAGAATTGTGCCTCTCTTCTGTTTCTGGTTACGGCTCTGAAAGGTAAAACCCAGGGGATTTGTTAATCATATCTTAATCTGAAGACGACTCGGGCTTGTCTGTTGCTTTCTGCCTTATTTCTCAGAACGTTCTTGCATTGTGCCGAAGCAAACTAATGGTAAATAATTTCAAGGGGCGTTGTTTGGCCTCTGTGGAATATCCTTGACAACTAATGATTTATTCCCCTTCTTCTCCCCCCCTTCTTTTCCTCCTTTGGTTTTCAAAACAGATAATTGGAAATAAGAATTGAAAATAATGTGGGCATCTAAAAATGCATAAGGAAGGTAAATCCCACGTGTGCAATGATGTTATCACTCAATTGGCATGACTTAGGAAAGTGCATCTGGTATTGTGACACTGTATCAACCACGATAGAACTTTCCTTCAAGTTGACATTATCACAGTTCTTCTAGATGCTACAGAGGAGCAATTGGTAACATTACTGCAAACCAACCATAAACATAGTTCTCCAATGTGCCACAAAATAAGTGTTGGTCATAAAAAATGACATAAAGGTAAAGGTTCCGCTCACAGATGTGTGCTAGTCATTCTTGACTCTAGGGAGCAGTGTTCATCTGCATTTCAAAGTCAAAGAGCCAGCACAACGGGAGCTCACTCCATTATGCGGTGCTAGGGATTCGAACCACCAAACTGAGCTATGGAGGTGGTCAACAGTATTAAGTATCTGGGGTGCAGAAAATGAACAATCTGAATTTTTCCGTCCACACATTGTCCTTAGTGAAGGGTGCAAACCAGCAACTGCATTTCCTGGGTCGGATGAGGAGAGCACATCTTTCTCCTTCTGTCCTGGACACTTTCTACAGAGGCACAATTGGGAGTGGTTTAACAAACTGCATCCCTGTTTGGTTTGGTGGCCACAGTGCCTCAGATAGAAAGTCCATACAGAGAGTGGTGAGGACAGCAGAGAAAATTATAGGACGCTTGCTTCCTGTTATTCAGGATCCTGCTTATAAGCGCTATGTGCTTAGAGCTCAAAACATTATTAGAGACCCCACACACCCACTTGGCGGTCTGTTTCTCTTGCTCCCTTCTGTGAGTAGGTTTCAAAGTATTTCTAGCAGAATAATCAGATTCTGTAACAACTTTGATCCCTATGCCATCTGTCTCGTAATCTTGCAACAATCATTATTCTTGCCTTGTATATGTATATATGTCTGAACTAGACTGTGTTTTTTTCTGTGTCATATAATATATGTGGGTATGCATAATTATTTATTTATTCATTTATTTATTTATGTTTATGTAGTCTATTTGGAGGTGGTGACCCTTTGAAAACTGTATACAATGAAATTTCATTTTAATGTATGCCAATTAGTGTACATTCAGTGACAATAAAGTTATTCTAAGTCTAACACACTCACACACATGCAAATAAACACACCCACTGACATGTATACAAGTCCTCTTTTCAACAACATATACCTGAGCATGAGAAAGTTGTCTATTTATTTATTTGCTTGGTTACTGTATCATCTCTTCTTTAGAAATAAAATAGGAGAACTCTGTCAACCATATATTGTCAGGCCTGCAGTCATATTCCTTTCGGGATCTTTGGCCTGCCACACTCTCTTTTATTTTATGCTGTTTCATTAGTGGGGAATTGGGAGTGGGGGAATAGTAAGGAGTAGAATGTGGTGTTGTCAAAATAAAAAAAAAACTTTTCTAGAAGCCCAAGGTCACCTTTTGTCTCCGCACCTCTGAGCCTGACCGAACTGGATGGGTGGAACCGCCAGCATGGCAGTGGAAGATTGGACCATGTGATGGACTTGTGGGTGTGGGGACAAGATCATGAACTTTCAACTGGGTGGGGAAACCCAGGAAGCTCAGATTCAGGTTTCCACAGATGTACCAACGTGTCTCTCTTAATAAATTGGAACTTCGAGGAAAGCTCTGCCTTGGACTCTGATTTAATTTTGGATGATATTTGGAATACTGACATATGTATCAACTCTGGTTACAAGGAAAGATAACAAAGGCAATTTACATTTTGCCAAATAAAAGCAATAAGATCTCATGTTAAATATTGTTCAGATCTTAAGAAACCAAATCTCAATTGGTCATCTCACTAGGGCAGAAATAAATACATGTTCAAAAATATTAAAAATTCATGTGAAAGTTTTTAAAGTTAATCTACATACTTTTTTTGAATGACAGTTGTGAGAGATTTAAAAACAATCTTAACAAGAAAAAAAATTCCTAAAAATATTCCACTAGAGAGTACATTAAGACATTCTTGTAAACGTCAAAAAGTCAGCTGTCAGGTTCTGACAGATGCCCTAATTAAATCATGAGCCTCGAGCCAAGCTTCAAATCCAGTCATTTATTAGGAGCAGCATGTCGGCAAGTACCCAAGTGAAACCAGATCTACCCCCACATAATTTATTGCCCAATTATGACTCTGTTTTCCCCCCTCCTTGGGTCTCTCATAAATCACTTTCTCCAACAGAGCACTTCATGGGCTGTAGAGATCATGCCCCTCTGGCTGTTGTAGGTAACCTAGGATACAGCCTTGAGAAAGATATGCATGGAATGTGCTTCTGGTTGTGGCTGCTGTGCTGCTCCATCAGTTTTCCCCATCATGCATATGGCAACCCAAGAGCAGGCCAGGGATGCTTTGCAAGTTGACATCAAACCACTTTAATTATAATAAGTAGTAATATACCATGAAAAATCTCATCTTTTCAACAAATGAATTAGTTTACACAGACGTATAATTTCTGTTCAAATTTGCTTTTCACCAATACAAGCAAGTTAGAGTTCAAATAAACATTCCACTGGTTTGTTCAAGTAGTAAAGAAAATGCAATTTGGAGTTCCTATCCAACAGTTTAATTTTGTATGTGTCCTTCAAGTCTATGGGTTCACTAGGATTTACCAATGAATAATTTTATGAAGAATCAGGCATTAGAAAGTGGTTCTTTGTTGAAACTTGCAATTATATAATTTAAGAAAAGTATTATCCTTCTTTTTTCATATATTTGTTGGTGTCAACAAATAAACGATTAGCAGATATACAGTAGTGGCCAAAATTGTGGAAACATTTTGGGAAAAGTGTATAGTATTTTTGAGGTTTCATGGCTAATAGCATCACTTTTTTTCTATTACCATAAAATTATATCAATGGAAAGACAGTTTAATCAAGAATGTAATGCAATAACTTTTAAGGATCTGCTGTTAGAATAGCAGCTATAAAGAAGTGAAACAGAAAGAAAAAATTAAATATACAAAAATTATCACCATGTCAGGTAACCTTTAGCATAAATTATGGCTTTACAATATCTTCCCACGTGAATCAAGTTCTGTAGCTGTTATAATGTGAAACCAAGATTGAATTATTGCTTCTATTAACTGGTTTTATTGCTAACCATATTTGGCTATTACTTTTCATAGAATACAGATAATTGAACAAAGTTTGTTGCATTACATTTTGATTAAATTATCTTCCCGTTGATTTTATGGTACTACTTTAAAAAGTAGTTTTATTAGCCATCAAAACTCAATAACACACTTTTTTCCAAATGGTTTCCACAATTTTGGACACTACTGTACTTGTTGTGAAACTGAGTTATTTGATGCCAATCACATTATGTAATAGGATGCAATCACATGGGTTTATTCTTTGTCCTAATTAATCCCTCCTTATTATTCAGCTCAGGTCTCAGCAGGATAATATAAACTTTTGGAGAAAAGATACAGGCAAGCAATGCAGCCCCAGAAGCCAAAATAGAGAAGATCTCCACGGCTACCATGTACTTTCCTTTGGTGCTCAAATAAGTAGGGATAAAAGTCAACCAAACACTGCAAAACATGAGCATGCTGAAAGTGATGAACTTAGCTTCATTGAAAGCACCTGGCAGCTTTCTAGCCAGGAAAGCCACAATGAAACTGATGACACAGAAGTCCCATGTAGCCTAAGACAAAGTAAAACATGAAGGTAGAGCCTTCGTTGCACTCTGCTATTATCTCACTTGGAAGAGATTTCATGTCCAACCTGGGGTACGGAGGAGCAAAGGCAAGCCATACAGTACAAATGCCAGCTTGAATGAAAGTGCAGGAAAGGACAATGGTGTTGGCCAGCCTTTTTCCCATCCACCTCCTCACGTTGGATCCTGGTTTGGTGGCCATGAAAGCAAGGACCACAGTGATGGTTTTGGCCAACACACAAGATACCGCGACAGTAAAGATGATACCAAAAGCAACATGGCGAATGAAGCAAGTGACTTTGTTGGGGTGGCCAAGGAATAAGAAAGAACAGAGGAAGCAGAGGAGGAGAGAGGAAAGAAGAGTGTAAGTGAGTTCTCGGTTATTGGCTTTGACTATGGCAGTATCGCTGTGCTTAATAAAAGCAATAAACACCAAGACTGTGACGAGTGAAAAACAAAGGACTATTGAGACTAAACTCATTCCTAATGGCTCTTCATAGGAAAGGAATGTTACGACCTTGGGGAAGCAGCTGTCATTGCTCTGGCTTCTATATTGATCATCTTGGCACTGCATACATTCGTCCATGTCTAAAAAGAAAATTGCAAGAAAAAATTAAGAAAAGTAAGCATATCTATTAGAGCTTGACTAGATTGGAAGCCGAATCAATACAGTTCACTTGAACAAGATGGAGAATCCATCAAAGTACCATGTCTTTGTTTTCAAATACAAACCACCATCTGTGATCAAATACTAGACTGATTCTCAAGAATAGGATAGGTAGGATAGGAAAGGATAGGATAGGACAGGATAGAATAGAATAGAGAATTAGAATGGAATGGTGTGGTATGGAGTGGAGTGGATTATAGTATAGTGTAGTGTAGTGTAGTGTAGTGTAGTGTAGTGTAGTAGAGTCTCTACTATACCAGACTCCGACAGCGAGGGGCCCTATGAGTCGGCCCTGGAGAATGTGGACGACCCTGGACAGGGTTCCGAATCCGAGCAGGGCACAGAGAGAATGGTTGGCCACCAGGTGGTGCCTGAACCTTGGATCAGTGGGGAGGAGACAAGGGAGAGTGATTCAGAAACCAACAGTGAGTTGTTCCGGGATGCACGCCGTCAAAGAGCTACTCAGCATCAAGAACAACTACATAATTACAGGAGGTAATTACGCTCAGCTGATGGTCATTAGCCTCTTCTCCAGACTATAAAAAAGACTGCTTGTGCCACGCCCTTCTTGCAGAAGTCAACGCTTGGACTAAAGAAAACTAACTTGGCAGGCTGGATTGCTGCCAGAGTTTGTCTGAATTGCTGCCAAGGTTTCTCGGCCTTGCTGCCAAGGTCCTTATCTGTTTGTTTACTTGGCTTTCAGCCACCGAGATTCTGGTCTTGTTATTAAAGGACATTCTCATTAAGCGTGTCTCAGCTTTCGTTACTGGACGAAGGGGGGGTCAGAACAGAATAGAATAGAATAGAGAATGAAATGGAGTAGAGTGGAGTGGAATGGGATAGAATAGAATGGAATAAAATAGAATGGAATGGAATGGAATAGAATAGAATAGAATAGAATAGAGAATTAGAATAGAATGGAATGGTATAGCATAGAATAGAGAATTAGAATGGAACAGAATGGAATGAAATGGAGTGAGTGAATGCAATGCAGTGCATATGCTCTTAGTGTACATAAAGAAAAATAAAATACATTCATCAAAATCATAAGATACAACACATAGTGATAGTCGTAAGTTACTAAGAAGCAATCAAATCATACTAGGAAACAAACACAAGAACATTAATTGTAAATATACATATAATATACTGTATGTATCTTTATAACATATAAAATAGATACATCTTTAAATATATATGTAAAGAGTGATATTAGATAAGTGCGATTAAAAAAGCAGTAACTAACTTGATTGTATTATACTTAAGTAATATTGGTAGACTATATGGTAGACTTTCATGATTGTGTTATAATACTTTAATGTCAACAAGAAGGCTCAGAAGCTCATGCCTATCTCTAAACTCAGACACTAGCTCAATTTGGGTTGCTTCCTTAATCTGAATCAAGGCACAGATGTGGAATGGCACCACTTTACATAATCCTAAAGACAGGTGAAGAATTGAGGGTGCTATATCACCTACCGGTCTTGTTGGAAATCTTCCCTTCTGGACATGGTGAACAGTCATAACAACAAAATTTCTTCCCTTCCTTCTTTCGTTTCTGAAACCCTGGTGGGCATGAGTCACTGCAGACAGAAAGAGGACAAACCTGTTCATAAAAATAAAAATAAAAAGTCCAGGTTGTAAGGAAGCTAAGAACAATTATGTCAGGGTTCCAAATAGCATCCAAAAGTAAATCAGAGTCCAAGGCAAAGTATTGCTCAAATTTATTAAGAGCCATGTTGGCACATCTGGGGAAACCTGAATCTGAAAGCTTCCCGGTTTTTCCCCACCTAGTTGAAAGTTCAAGATCTTGCCCCCACACCCACAAGTCCATCCCATGGTCCATGTTGACAGCTTCTACCCATCCAGCTCCAGCCAGGTGCAGAGATGCAAAGACAAAGGATGACCTTGGCTTTCTAGGAAGAACTTTGTTATGGCTACATTGCATCTCACTCCTACAATTCCCCCTCCCATTTTTCCCACAATAGAAAATGCATAGTAGAATAGTAGAAGGGTGGCAGGCCAAAGATCTGAAAGAAAAATGGCTGCAGGCCTGACAATTTAGTTATTTGGGGGGGGGATCCTGAACATTGGGAAACAGATTAATGACCAACAGGCATGAATATATACATATACCATAGTTTTCGGAGTATGATGCACTTTTTTTCCTGATAAAGAGGCTGAAAATCTGGCTGCATCTTATACACAGAATACAGCATTTTTTGCCTCCCGAAACCCTGCCCCTTCAACAAAATGGCTGTGTATAGTTGGTAGGAGGCTTTCAGAGAGCTCCTGGGGGCTGGGGGGGGCAAAATTGAGCAAAAAATGGCCTTTTTTGCACATTTCTGCCCTCTCCAGCCCCCGGAGAGCTCTATAAGCTTCCTAAAGCCTATCCATGCCCTTTTTTTGACCAAAACGGGCCCATTTTTTTTGAAAAATGGGCTGTTTTTTTGCTTGTTTTTGCCCCCCACACCCCAGGAGCCCTCTACAAGCCTCCTAAGAGCTATCCATGCCCTTTTTTGGAAAAAAAAAAAAGGCCTGTTTCCGTGAAAAACGGGCCGCTTTTGGGAGGTTTCCACAGTGCTAAAACTTTTTTTTTAAAAAAATGGCCTCTTTAAAACCTTGGTGCATCTTATACTCTGAAAAATATGGTAATATAAATGTAAGCATTTTTTAAAAAGTGTGCTAAAATTCTATTATTTTCCCATTTAAAGAAATATACGTATAGTATTTCCAAAGCATTGTTACTAGTAGAGCCGAGGTGGCGCAGTGGTTAGGGTGCAGTACTGCAGGCCACTTCAGCTGACTGTTATCTGCAGTTCAGCGGTTCTAATCTCACCGGCTCAAGGTTGACTCAGCCTTCCATCCTTCCGAGGTGGGTGAAATGAGGACCCAGACTGTGGGGGCAATAGGCTGACTCTGTAAACCACTTAGAGAGGGCTGAAAGCCCTATGAAGCGGTATATAAGTCTAACTCCTATTCCTATTGCTAGTAATAATATTATTTAACAAAGCAGTAACAATATTGCAACCAGAATGAGAAAACTCACCTTGGCCAACTCATCCTGAGTGACTTGTCCTAGTCATCTTAATGGTAAAAGGTAAAGGTCCCCACACACATGCATGCTAGTCATTCCCAACTCTACGGGGCGGTGCTCATCTCTGTTTCTAAGCCAAAGAGCCAGTGCTATCCGTAGACGTCTCCATGGTCATGTGGCTGGCATGACTGAACCTCAAAGGTGCATGGAGCGCTGTTACCTTCCCACTAAAGTGATCCCTACTGTTCTACTTGCAATTTGTATGTGCTTTCGAACTGCTAGGTTGGTAGAAGCTGGGACAAGTAACGGGAACTCACTAGTGTTACGTGGCACTAGGGTTTCGAACCACTGAACTGCCAACCATTCTGATCGACAAGCTTAGTGTCTTAGCCACTGAGCCACTGCCTCCCCCCTAGTCATCTTACCATGGGACAATTTGCTATAGGACAATTCAACATGGGATAACTCAAGAGAGGGACGAGTAGAATTGCAGCTCACCCCACCTTGAGGACTTCTAACTTCATCTAAAGCAAGACCAGCTGCAGTTCACTTGTCCCTCTCTTGAATTATCCAGTGTTAAGTTGCCCTGTGGTGAGATGGCCATAGGAAGTTGTTCCATGGCCAGTTGGCCTGCAATGAGTTGTCTTTGGCTAGTTGACCAAGGGAGACAGCCAGGGCAAGTTGAGTCAGCTATGGGAAATTGTCCTAGACCTCACTGTAACATCATTTGGCATAGACAATTTTTACAGTAGTGGAAATGTGCAACCACAGATACCTTAGCTTATGGAAGGAGAATCTGTCAAGGAAATCTAAGAATGCATACCTCATTAAAGGTGCTGGGCCACTCAATAATGTCATCATCTATAAAGAATTGTTCATCTTCAAAGGCCACTGATTCTAACCATCCAATTTTGACTTTGCGGAAGGAGTTGTTTGGGAATAGGATCATGTGCATTATATCAAATCCAGCAACAATTTCTCTTTTTTCATTGAAATTCAGGGTCTCTCCGGCTGAATTGTTAAATGACATCCCTTGAAGAAATGCATGTAACTGGGAGGAAGGGAAAATAATAAAGTTAAATGATCCCCTTGCACATAGGTGCTAGTCATTCCTGACTCTAGGGGGCGCTTCTCATCTCTGTTTCAAAGCCGAAGAGCCAGCGCTGTCCGAAGAAGTCTCCGTGATCATGTAGCCAGCATGACTCAACGCCAAAGGTGCATGGAATGCTGTTACCTTCCCACCACTTGCTTTTTACTTGGTTTCGAACTGCTAGGTTGGCAGCAGCTGGGACAAGTAACGGGAGCTCACTCAGTTACGCGGCATTAGGGATTGGAACTGCCAAACTGCCGACCTTCTGATTGACAAGCTCAGCATCTTAGCCACTGAGCCACTGCATCCTTAAAAATGACATACCCCACTTAATAATAATTAAGATATAATGTCAACCCATGACATGTTGGAAGCAATTACATTCAATATAAATTAGGATATCATATTCTGCATCAGTTAGGAAGATCTCAGGAAGAAAGGAGGGAGGGAGGGAGGAAAGGAGGGAGGGAGGGAACAAAGGACAATAGATAAGGTGTGAGTCTAGCAGGCAGGAAATGTAGGTTATAGCCCACGCTCAGCTTCAGAAATTTAAATGGATTCAATATTTTCTATAGATCTTGAGAATGAACACTTCTGTCCACATAGACAATCCCCTCTTGTGAGTTAAGATATAAACCTCCTCCCAATTCCTGATTTCCAGTAGCAGAATGACAAATGGGTTATCAAAGTGAAAGACATCCAGTTGATAAGATTTAGAACATTGTATTCCATTATTTATTTTAGAGAAATGTTGTTAGCAGATAGATGATCTATCCATCTATTCATCCATCCATCCAACCAAGAGCCAAGGTGGCGCAGTGGTTAAATGCAGCACTGCAGGCTACTGCTAGATCAGCAGTTCAGCGGTTCAAATCTCACCGGCTCAGGGTTGACTCAGCCTTCCATCCTTCCGAGGTGGGTAAAATGAGGACCCAGATTGTTGGGGGCAATATGCTGACTCTCTGTAAACCGCTTAGAGAGGGCTGAAAGCCCTATGAAGCGGTATATAAGTCTACTGCTATTGCTATATTGCTATCTATCTCTATCTCTATCTCTATCTCTATCTCTATCTCTATCTCTATCTATCTCTATCTATCTATCTATCTATCTATCTATCTACTCTATCTATCTATCTATCTATCTATTTATCCATTCATCCATCCATCTATCTATCCCATAACCTGTTTATTGTAGAGCAAACAAATTATTCTATATTCTCTTGGAGTCCAATCTATTTTCAGTTTCCTATAATAAAGTTGAAAGACATGGCCATTAAAAAAAAAAAAAAACATTAGTTGTGCATTTAAGACTGAGGAAAAAATGTTGACAGCCAGATAAGGAGGGGAAGAGGAGGAAAATGAAAGAGAACTTCCATCCCATTTTGGTTTATTTTTCTTGACAGATTAAAAAAGAGAACAACACACACAATATAAACTATGACTTTGCATGAAAATCGACAGAGAAAATGAATTTTTTTCAGCAATTATTTTGTTTTTGCTTACTTGGCAAATGAATGTACAAATTGGGCATTTCCACTCTCTAGACCAGTGGCTCCCAATGTAGGGCCCAGGCCCCACAGAGGGGCAATTTGATTTTAAATGGGGGAATTTGAACTTTGTTTAAACCAAGTTAATGCCCTTTTAGGCTTCCTCCGCGTGAGTAGAGTTCACTTTTGGAGTAAAGTAAGAATTATATGTCACGGGGGGAGGGGGATCAGGATTTTAGAGATGCTTAGGTGGGGCATGGCCCAAAAGGTTGGGAACTACTAGTCTAGACCAAAATCCAGGAATATTTATTTATTATTAATTTCATTTGCTGCCCATCTCACCACAATGTGACTCTGGGCAGCTTATCCCTCTCTTGCATTATTAATTCATTTACTCAGTTTATTTCCTTGTACTGTTTTCCATTCCTAATTATATAAGATTTTAAAATATTACTTCAGTGTTTTCTATTCTCTTACATTCTGTTTTAACCATTCATTAAAATATTGCTGCTGGACAATAAATATTTATCTATGACGGTTGACAGTAGTTACAGATGATAGTCTTCATTTAGCAACTGCCTCAAAGACCAAATATTTGCAGTTACAATAATGCTAAAAAGATTACTTTGATACCTCATATTTACCACATCCACAAGTCTGCACAGCAGAGGAAAGTTGAAGTAACATCATACTAATCGCTTTGGTTAACATCCGAGTTGGCGATCCCAATTGTGTTTGTTAAGACCACCTATATCAATGTTGGTGAACCTTTTCACTACCGAGTGCCGAAACCAGCTGTGCCAGCTGATCTTTGTGCACACGGGAGTGCTGAAAACCAGGAGAGAAGCCACCAAGTGTGCATGCATGCACCAGCTAACTATTCTTCCAGGATCCAGCCCGCCAACTGGTCTTCGTGCCCATGGGAATGCCAGAACACAGAAAAGCAGATGGCGATGGCGTGCATGCCCACAGAGAGGGCTCTGCACTTCATCTTTGGCACATGTGCCATCGGTTCACCATCATGAGCCTATATCAGTGATGGTGAACCTTCTTGGCACTGAGTGGTTGCGTGGAAATGCGTGCATGCGCGCTCATTGGGGCCGCGCTCTGGAAAAGCCTAATCTCTGGGATCTAGAGCACATGTGTGTCCAACGATCAGCTAGCTGGTGCACATGCACAGGGCGGTTTTTGGCACTGCCAATGGATGAAGAACAGCTGTTCATTGCATGTGCACCAGAAACTCAGAAGACCAAAGAGGTAAGGCAGCACATGGCGGGCAACATGGCTTTGTGTGCCACTTTGGAGATGCGTGCCATAGTTTTGTCATCACTGTCCTTATATTAATTAGTGATCAATACACTTTTCAAGCCTTTGGTTTGTGAAAGCAATAACGGACATCAGTATCCAGGAATGGATACTATTAATTCTAATCATCAATGTATATTTCATTGAAGATTGGATAACATTGTTACACTCTTTGTTTCTCGGCATCAGGATCATGGAAAACCTAAGTAATTGGACAGCCATGGGTCTGAAATTCTATAGGGTTTTCTGCCTGAGCAGGGGATTGGACAAGAAGACCTCCAAGAACCCTTCCATCTCTGTTATTCTGTTTTATCCTTCTGTTATGGGAACATTACCTGCCAAGGTTGCATGTCTTCAAACCTGAGTCTTTTTCCCCCCATTCTTACTCTCTGCTTAGTCTTTGATGAGTGCATTTTGTGGAGAGCATGGGCTACTGCATAGACAGCATTGTAGATACTGTAGCTGTGGCCACTCATTCTCACTTCAAATACGGACCGCAGAGGCTTCTCCAGGTTCTCCATCCCAGTACATAGTTCCCCTGGCTCCAATGTTTCTCCGGGATTTGGAAATGAGCATTCAAAAGCCTGTTCCCAGAACAATTGGGCAAAACCATCCCCTTCAGGCTGGCATGGGTTTTTCTTCTGAAGATACATCTGAAATTCCCGAGGTTCCTTGGAATGAATTGCAAAGGATATGGCACCTTGGAACATTTGAAAATCCATCCGTCTCGTCACGCCCGTTACTGCAAATTCCATCTGGGCTGTCATGATCCACACCTTCCCTAAATAATCATTGTCAGAAACTAGAAGAGTACTGTAGGTAATTAACCACATAAGATTCATGGTGTCTCCATAGATGATGAAGGCTCTGGCCCTCTGATCCATAGCAGAGACGTGGAGATTTCCAAATGTACCCATATCGTCACTGGACAAGACACGACCTTGGCGTGGGAAGACCTGAGTGAAGGCTGAACAGATTCGGTACTTGGAAAACAACACCTCCATGCTTTGCAAGAAATATTTCCCACTATCATCATCTCCTGTGAAAAGAGCCACCCATGTCCAGCCAAAGTGCAGAAGCAGACGGATAATTCCCATGTACTGGTTTTCATCATTTGGGACCATGCGATAAAAGTAGGATCCCTGGATTTTACAATGTCCTCAGGAGCAAACGATCCAAATGTGAGCTTAAAAACAAAGTGCAGCAAGGCATGGGGTCTTCAATCAATCAATCAATCAATCAATCAATCAACACTACTGTAACACGCTCTACATGGGGCTGCCCTTGAAAAGTGTTCGGAGACTACAACTGGTCCAGAATGCAGTCACGTGAGCGATACTGGGTATACCTAGATACACCCATGTTACACCAACCTCCGTGACTTGCACTGGCTCCCTATTGGTCTCCGAACGCGCTTCAAGGTGCTGGTCATCACCTTTAAAGCCCTACATGACCTAGGACCTGGATATCTCCGTGACCGCCTCCTGCCACATACCTCCCAGCACCCAATAAGATCTCACAGGATGGGCCTTCTCCAGGTGCCGTCGACGACACAATGTCGCCTGGCGGCTCCTCGGGAGAGAGCCTTCTCTGTAGCTGCCCCGGCCCTATGGAACGATCTACCCCCTGAGATCTGGACCCTCCCCACTCTCTCGGCCACCCGAAAGTCTATTAAGACCTGGCTGTTCCGGCAGGCCTGGGCTGCTGATCCTTGATTGATCTCCAGCCCCACTAAGATTGAGTGCATGTTGTGTTTTTTTTAATTCGCTTTGTCTTGTATTTTAAATTCTTTAATATTTTTTAAATTGTTTTTATGTAAGCCGCCCGGAGTCCTTCCGGATTGGGCGGCATACAAATCTATTAAAACCTTAAAACCTTAAACTTTAAACCTTAATCAAATCCTGGGGTGGGCTGAAGCCGGTTTAACAACAGGTTCAGTAAGGGAATGATATTAAAGTTCATGATATAGAGAATTAAGATATAAGAGCATTGTAACATTATCAATTATAGATAGCTAACTCAGCTTATAGTATAATAGAGCGGAAAGTGAAAACAGAAAGGGATTATGCATATGAGAGGATTGTTGTGATATATTGTAAAAATTCTTCAAAAAATTGTTAAATTGGTTAAATTGAGATCATGGATGTACAAATGAGTTTTTCCAAAAAAATGTGCATTAAACCTTAAATGGCAAGGAAAAAATCAGAAAAACTAGACCAGGGAATAGGAGAGAAAAAAATAATAGAGGGTTTTAATTGAAGAGCAAGAATATGGAGGAGAAAGGAATAAAATGGAAAACAGCTAGAGGTTTTCATTGGAGTAAAACAGACTAATGGATGAAACAGGGAATCAACTTTGAAGGGGCAATTAATGATATTGTAGATGTATGAAAAAGGAAATAAGGGTAAAATGGAAAAGAGGGAAAGAGGACAGCAGAGCTGAAATTGGAACAGAGTTGCGATCTAAAATGGATTATGTACATGGGAAGATGTAAAAAGTACATTAATTTTAAAGAGACGTGGTGGCTTAGTGGCTAAGACGCTGAGCTTGTCGATCAGAAAAGTCGGCAGTTTGGTTCGAATCTTGTTACTTAGCAGTAGCAATAGCAGTTAGACTTATATACCGCTTCATAGGGCTTTCAGCCCTCTCTAAGCGGTTTACAGAATCAGCATATTGCCCCCAACACAATCCGGGTCCTCATTTTACCCACCTTGGAAGGATGGAAGGCTGAGTCAACCCTCAGCCGGTGAGATTTGAACAGCTGAACTGCAGAACTGCAGTCAGCTGAAGTAGCCTGCAGTGCTGCATTTAACCACTGTGCCACCTCGGCTCTCTTGTCCCAGAGTCTGCCAACCGAGCAGTTCGAAAGTATATATATATATATATATATATAATATATAATATTATATATATATATATATATTATATATATATATATATATATATATATATATAACTTTCGAAGTATAAATATATATTTATCAGCACAAATAAATAAATACATACATACATACATACATACTCATACATACATACATAATATAATATATAATATATATATATATATAATACAAAATGCAAGTGTAACAAAAATAAAAATAAAAAGACCAACCAGTTCAGTGATTGCACCTAACACACTTGTACAGAGTTCAAAAACAGCAATTTGAAGCTCAGCTGCAGCCCGGTTAAGAATTACAGTGGAGGCGAATATCAGCTGTGCCTCGCAAATCAACTGAGCCAGAAAGAAGGAAATATGGGACAGGATAGGGCGGTGTGTGTGTGTGTGGATGGGGCCAGCTGATTGTCAGACCTACAGGTCTGCCCGAACCAGTCTAAACCGGAAACAGCCCACCACTGATCAAACCTGCAGAAAGGAAATTCCTACCTTTCGTTTTCTCTGTGCTAAAATCAAACCTTTCTCTTTTGCTTATTTTACCGAGGTGGAGAAATATGACCGACTTGAATTAGGATTTGGAACATTATCGATCCTCCCAGGAGTCCATACTTCGTCAAATTCTCTAAAGCTTTGATGTCTTTGGTTTTCTAGCTTCTCTTTTCCATTTCAAAATCCCTTGTGTGATGAACGTAAGATTAATAGTCAAGATAAAGGTAAAGGTTCCCCTTGCCATGTGTACTAGTCATTTCTGCCTCTAGCGGGGCGGTGTTCATCTCCGTTTCAAAGCCAAAGAGCCAGCGCTGTCCAAAGACATCTCCGTGGTCATGTGGCCGGCATGACTAAATGCCAAAGGTGCACAAAACACTGTTACCTTCCAAAGTGGTCTCTATTTTTCTACTTGCATTTTTATCTACTTTCAAACTGCTAGGTTGGCAGAAGCTGGGACAAGTAACGGGATTCGAACCACCAAACTGCCGACTTTTCTGATCGACAAGCTCAGTGTCTTATCCACTGAGCCACCACGTCTCTTATAAGATTAACAAGTAGCCAAAGCTAGGCATAGTCATCACCTGTGGAATCTTGTAGACTCCTAAAATCTGCCATGTGGAAAGAGGTGTCAGATCCAAGGCCTCCAACCAAAGCCATGAGGTTCTTAGGAGGTCCGCATTCATAATTGGGAAGAAAAGTGTGCAATTTGAAGAGCAAATTGAGAAGATTGTAATAGGTCATCCTCTGATCATAGTAGGTGTCGTAGATGTGGAAGCCCAGCGTGATATTTGGTAAAATTGTGGGAGACTTGTTGATTGTATTTACAGCAAATGCCAAAGCCAACACATTCTGGTAGAACTTGGTCAGCATCCTGCAAATAGTTGCAAAGCTTTTTTACGTATGAATTTGATCATCTTGACCAGCACAACTCTTAAGATAATGCAATGGGACCAGAATTATGAAGATGAATCAAGGTTCAGAAAACAGAATAAAGAATTGGAAGGGACCTTGGAGGTCTTCTAGTCCAATTCCCTGCTCATGGAGAAATCCTATGTCATTTCAGACAAATGCTTCTTCTTTAAAAACCTCCAATGTTGGAGCACCCACAACTTCTGGAGGCAACCTGCCCCGCTGATTAATTGTTCTCACCGTGAGCAAATTTCCTAGGTTGCTTCTCTCCTTGATTAGCTTCCATCCTAATGGACGGAAAAGAGGGGAAGAGATAAAGTGGGGGAGCAAGCTTTCAATATGTGCATTATGAAATGCGTCTGAACAGAAATCAATATTTAGAAATCAGCGAAATGCCTCCAACCACAGCACGTGTGATATTAAAAGTCTTCCCTGAACGCACAAAGCGATTGAGCAATTCTCAGGGAAAGATTTTCCAGTCCTGCAATAATAATCATGCAGCATTTTTTAATTAGGCTGATAGGAAACAGTTCTTAAAAAAAACGTCTTCTTCCCAATTTTTAATGTTCTCCTCTCTCCCTTTCTTTCTTGATTCATAACTAAATCGAGTTTAATTTCTTCATAGAGAAAAGCATGCAATAATAATTAAGTCTGCTTGCAAATCAATCTTAACTAATTAACTGCCTACTAATCCATCTTAACACTGTTTGTAACGTGAGAGCTTATGCACCGGAGACAAATTCCTTGTCTGTCCAATCACACTTGGCCAATAAATAATTCCATTCTATTCGATGTCAATTTTAACACCTTTTTCATCCATATTCCCAAGTTTCATGCACACTTTGCAGCCATGGAACATTGCTTTCTCCAATTTAACAAAACTCATCATTTTCTTTTCCATTCAATACAATACTGCATATATATAGCAAGATGAAGATAATGCCTATTAAGAAGGAAAGTTGGAGTAATAATATGAAATTACAGCTTATATCAAAGTAATAAGTGACCTTAAGCAGGCTAGAAAATGACATTGACAGAAATAAGATCACCTGAATATATCTATAACAAGGTGGGAGGAATAACTTGTTTTAAATTTTTATTTACTACACATTACTATTTTATAGGAGTTGAGTAGTACTTGTTTTGGGAAGTGGGGAGGTTGAGTTTCTTACATTGGAAGATCGAAGCCAATATCCTGTGAAGGGATATTTTGGAAGGAAACTTTGTTAAATACGTAAATGACCTGAGATGCCATCCCACCGATGAGAAGGGTCCCTGGCTGATACCAGTCATGAGGAACAGTGAAGAATTGGGTTTGAGGGCACTTGGTGGTGCTCACTCTTTGGCACTCTTCAAGTGATAGCAAAAGAATCAGTGCCAGGAGCCTCAGCATCCGATGTGTTTTCCTGCAGAAAAGATTCCGCTGCATTTGATTTCTAGTTTCTGTCACCTGTTTTAGAGAGAAAGCAGCAAAGGATCTCAATATTACAATGCACAACAGACAACAGTGAAATAAATACATTTTAAAATAGCCACAGAGCAATGTAATGATCTGAAGCCATTTCTGTTCAAAACGGTGGAGAACTGCATAGGCTCACATGGACAGAGAGCCCCAATTTCCATGAAACCAGTTGAAGAGTACTGATATATTATAAACTCTTTCTCAGCTGCATATCATGCATTGATTCCTCTTTTGGCCTCTGTGGATAATTGTTGAAGGCCTGATGAAATTCATTATAATTATGGAGTAATTATAGGAAAACCGTTAACTCTGCTGTGTTTAGCATCAACACATTGGAAGTAGATGTTCTTTTTGTCTGTTTTCTGTGTCCTTGATGGTCTCCCTGATGGGAGAGCCAGTGGGAGATGGTTTCCAAGATGAGCACATTGATTGAATATGACACAACATGAGCACATTGATTGAATATGAACAGAGGAGCATAGCCCAAGGGTGTAGTTGGACCAAGGCAAACAACTTTCAACCTGAAGGGGAAATAACAAATCAATGTTCTGCTGATCCTTACATCCCATAATATGTCAGGACATGTACATCTGGTGTTGCATCTATTGAAAGAACTGAGTTTCAAACTTTCCTCCATGGTTTTCTTCAAACAAAAGCAATGCTAATACCTATCCCTGGTCATGTTTTCAAATATAACAAAATGGTTCAGGACAGTATTGATGTATCCCACAACCACTGGTCAAATTGATATCCAAAGTTATTGGGTATCAATCCCCATACTCTTTAATCAATTCAACTAACCATAAAAATACTAGTCTAACTAATAAGAACCTTGGCTGATCTTCTCCTCTCCTCTCCTCTCCTCCACTCCACTCCATCTCCTCCACTCCACTCCACTCCACTCCATTCCACTCCATTCCATCTTCTCTTCTTCTCTTCTCCTCCACTCCATTCCATTCCATTCCATTCCATCTTCTCTTCTCCTCTATCCCACTCCACTCCATTCCATTCCATCTCCTCTCCTCTCCTCTTCTCTTCTCCTCGTCTCTACTCTACTCCACTCCACTCCACTCCATTTTCTCTTCTTCTCTTCTCTTCTCTTCTCTTCTACTCTACTCCACTCCACTCCACTCCATTCCATTCCATCTCCTCTCCTCTTCTCTTCTTTCTCCTCGCCTCTACTCTACTCCACTCCACTCCACTCCACTCTATTTTCTCTTCTCTTCTTTCTCTTCTCTTCTCTTCTATTATAATCAAAATTGCCACAATATGAAGACCATGGAACCGTCCTCCCAAGTGCCAGGTTCTGGGTCAAGTCTCTGAGAGATTTGTCTTTTGAGATCAGGAGAAAGATGGCTCAATAGTAAATCTTTATGGATTTCAGGAAAGGGAAATTAATAAAATCAATAAAATAAACTATAAATAAATCTTTTTTTGAAAGTTACTTTTACCTTTGCTTCTCCTTAAACATTTTGACGACACATGCATCTTTCTATTTATCTTGGTATAGTTTCTCCTGCCTGAGCAGGGGTTTTTTTCATTTAATTTTGCCATTTCAGCCAACTCCATCAACTTCTGCAACCATTCTTCCATGTTAGGAAACAAAGTGTCCTTCCATTTTTTTTTAAATTAAAGTTTTTTTATTTTTTCATTTTCATAACACATAACACGTGTATACTGTTACATACCTGTTGTGGCCCAGCAAGAGCCGTTGGAGCTGCTAACAGACTCCAATAGCGAGGGACCCTATGAGTCAGCTCTGGAAGATATGGAGGACCCTGGGCAGGGTTCAGACTCTGAGCAGGGATCAGAGAGGCTGGTTGGCCACCAGGAGGCGCCTGAGGCATGGAGCAGCGATGAAAGCCAAAGGGAGTTTGTCCCTGATGTCAGGCCCTGGAGCAGTGGTGAAGACGTCAGGCCCTGGAGCAGTGGTGAAGACGTCGGGCGCTGGAGCAGTAGGGAGGAGCTAAGGGAGTTGGTCCCGGATGCCAGGCAGAGATGGGCTGATAAGCGCCGGCAGCAATTACGAGACATAGAAATAATGGGGCCCAGGTGGTTGTGATTAGGCTCCTCCCAAGATAGTATAAAAGAGACTTTGGGAGGAGACCTTTTTCAGGACGCAACTGTTATACTAAAGCTGGAGAAGCTCTTGTGTGTATTTCTTATCTGTGGAAGTCTGGGTTGCTGCCAAAGTCTTATCTGTGAGTTAATTACTGTGAATAAATTGGCTAACAGTCATCTTGTGTTGGCGTGACTCACCGTACCGGGGTTGTGTGTCAGAACAGATAACCAACATTATTTTATATTATTAAATATTAACATCAATTTGTCTTACCATCAACTCCCCAAAAAATAATTATTGGCTCCTCTGCTCTCCACACCCTGTCCGTCACTTTCTTCTCCCTCTCTCCTCCTCCTCCCTACCTCCTTTCTACCCTCTGTCATTTTTTTCGTCTCTACTTCCCCTTCCTCTCTTTGTCTCCTCTCTCCCCTTTCCATTCCTTCTTTCTCTTCTCCTCTCCCCCCTCTCTCCTTACCCCCGCCTCTCTCCTCTCTTCCACACTCTTCCTCTCATCCTCTGAGCAAGCTCCATTTTACGTTGATGGTATTTATAATTTCATATCTTTTGATTTTAACATCTTTTTTTTAAAAAAACAATGAAGAAGAAAAAAGTGTACTTCCATTTCTGTGCACAAAATAGTTTTGCTGCCATCAACATATATAGCAACAAAGTTCCATTTTTTTCCCCCTCCAAGTCTTTTGCATTAGACCCAAAAGAAGAAGTCATTACTCTTTTTCTTTTTCTTTTTTGGAATATCATGGTTCATTTATTTCACATGCAAAAGGAGAAGGCAAAGAAAGGGGCCTTAAAATTATTTTCATTCAATTTTTTGCGGTATATAAGTCTAATTGCTTTTTTTGAAAAAAAAATCACAAGGGGGCAGCAAAGTTCTAAAAAAGAAATATGTCCTCCCTGGTGACTGAGTCAAAAAGAGGAAGGATGTGGCTTATAGCTATATTTATATTGAGTGTTAATGTTCTTGAAAATTAACATTCTTCTCGTCCATGTAGAACTTTTATCCCCAGAAGAAAGTATTTCATTCCTTAGTTTTTATTATTTTAAACTGGTAAAATAAAGGTGGTCCTTAGATTAGATTAATTAACAGAGTTGGAAGGGACCTTGTAGGTCATCTAGTCCAACCCCCACCCCCACCCAAGCAGGAGACCCTACACCAGTGGTAGTCAACCTGATCCCTATCGCCCACTAGTGGGCGTTCCAGTTTTCATGGTGCGCAGTAGGGGGTCCTTCGGGATTGAGCAGCATATAAATGTGGTTAATAAATAAATAAATAAAAATAAGTTTGCTGTAACTCTGCTTTATACATTTTATAAAGTAAAGTTAGTTCCCTACTTTATAAATCACCATTACTGTGGAACCGTGTGTGGTTAGTTTCAAGTTTCAAGTTTTAGAATTTGTATGCCGCCCACTCCCATAGGGACTCTGTAAATTTTTTTACTAACAGAGATTCAAAAGTGGGCGGTAGTGACTATCCCTGCCCTACACCATTTCTGACAAATGGCAGTCCAGTCTCTTCTTCAAAGCCACCAGTGATGAAGCTCCCACAACTTCTGAAGGCAACTTCTGTTCCATGGGTTGATTGTTCTCACTGTCAGGAAATTTCTTCTTATTTCTAGGTTGAATCTCTCCTTGATCAGTTTCCATCCATTATTCGTTGTCTGGCCTTCAGGTGCCTTGGAAAATAACTTGACCCTTTCTTCTCTGTGGCCCCTCAAATATTGGAAGACTGTCCTCATGCCTCCCCTGGTCCTTCTCTTCACTAGCCATGCCCAGTTCCTGCAACCGTTCTTCATACGTTTGAGCCTCCAGTCCCCTCATCATCCTGGTTGCTCTTCTCTGCACTTTTTCTAGAGTCTCAACCTCTTTTTAATGATGACCAAAATTGGATGCAGTATTCTAGATGTGGCCCTACTAAGGCTTTATAGAGTGATATAAGTACCTTACTTGAGCTTGATTGTATTCTCTGTCGATGCAATTTAAGATTGCATTGGCTTTTTTGGCTGTTGCCGCACAATGTTGATTCATATTTAACTTCGTTGTCCACGAAGACTCCAAGATCCCTCTCCAGTCACTGCTCCTAAGCCTGGTTTCACCCAGTCGATATGCGTCATGCCCAGTTCCTGTAACCATTCTTCATATGTTTTATACTCCAGTCCCCTAATTATCTTGGAAGCCTTAACTTGCAAGAGTTCATTTAATGACAGCGGCATTGAAAAAAAGTGACTTATACGACCACTTTTGTAGTATCCCCATGGTCCCATGAACAAAATTCAGCTGCTTGGCAACTGATTCATGTTTATGACTGATACAGTGTTCAAGGGGTCATGTGGTCCCCTTTGTGACCTTCTGACAAGCAAAGCAATGGGGAAAACAGGCTCACTTCACAACCGTGTTACTGGCTTAATAGCTGCAGTGATTCACTTAACAACTGTGGTGAAAAAAAAAGGTAAAGTGGGGCAAATATCAGTGAACAAATGTCTCACTTAGGAACAGAAGTTTTTTTGGCTCCGTTGTGGTTACAAGTCAAGGACTAGTTCTACCTGATACTCCTTCCTTTCTCCCCCCTACAATAACAGACTTCTCAGCTGGGTTCAGCTGAGAAAGAAAGCCTGGCCCAACGTCACCTAACCAGGAAGAAGAAGAAGAGAGAAGAAAGAAGAAGAAGAAGAAAGAAGAAGAAGAAGAAGAGGAAGAGAGGAGGAGGAGGAGAGGAGGAGGAGAGGAGAGGAGGAGGAGGAGGAGGAGGAGGAGGAGGAGGAGAGGAGGAGGAGGAGGGGAAGGGAGGGGAGGAGGAAGAAGAGAAGACAGAAGAAGAAAGAAGAAGAAGAAGAAGAAGAAGAAGAAGAAGAAGAAGAAGAAGAAACTTTCTTAAATTAAGCAACTTTCCCTTGTGATAGTTTGAAGTGAAATCATCAGTCAGGGTAGGATGACTCTTCTTTCACTGTTTGCCATATTGGAGATTCTTTCACAGATGGAACCTCCCATCAAGACGTACTATTATGACCTATGCTTGCCTATATAATAGAGGTAGTCCTCGACTTACAACAGTTCACTTAGTCGCCATTCAAAGTTACAACGTCAGTGGAAAAAAAGTGGCTTATGATCATTTTCACACTTATGAGCATTGCAGCATCTTCACAATCATGTGATTGGAAGCTTGATACTGACTCACATGATGGTTGCAGTGATTCCAATATTTGAGGGGCTGCCACAGAGAGGAGGAGGGGGGAATTCAAAGTATTTTCCTGAAGGACAGACAAGGAATAATGGATGGAAACTGATTGAGAAATTCAACCTAAAATAAAAAGAGATTTTTCTGACCAATAGAACAGAAGTTGCCTTTGGAAGTCCGTGGGAGGCTTCATCACTGGAGGCTTTCGGGGAAAAGATTGGACTGCCATTTCTCAGATATGGTGTAGGGTCTCCTGTTTTGGCAGGGGCTTGGACTAGATAACCTACAAGGTGCCTCCCAACTCTATTCTATTCTATTCTGTTCTGTTGTACTCTACTCTACTCTACTCTACTCTACTCTACTCTCTCTAACTCTACTCTACTCTACTCCCTTTCCTATCCTATCCTATCCTATCCTATTCCTATCCTATCCTATCTATCCTATTCTATCTATCCTATCCTATCCTACTCCACTCCACTCCCTTTCCTATTCTATTCTGTGTCTGTTCTGTTCTGTTCTGTTCTATTCTATTCTATTTATTTCTTTCTATTCCATCATTCCACACCATTCCATGCAATTCCACGCAATTCCACGCAATCTTTGCAACCTTCTGACAAGCAAAGTCAACTTAAAAACCATGTTACTAATTTAACAACTGCAGCGATTCACTTACAGATATGACAAGAAAGGTCGTAAAATGGGGGAAATCACCCTTGACATATTTCCATTTAGCAACATAAATTTTGGGCTCAATTGTGGTTGTAAAAGTGGAGGACGACCTCTTCGGCACGCTGGGCGGATCCCAGTAGATGTTGCATGTTCTCTGCTTCTCTTTTATGTGAGTGCTATGCAAACCTAGATGCAAATCACTACCCTTCAATCGTAATTTCTTCTGGATCTCCAGAAGCCAGACATCATTTCAACTGAATCCTTTCCAGAGCCAAAAAAGAAAAAAGAGGAGAAAATGATATTTTGGTTGCCGTTTGTTTTCTCTTTTGCCCTCTTCAGAGTAATTTAGATATTTTTGACCATCAAAGGATGCTGTTGTATTTCAATGTCTAAAACACATAAGCCCACATTAAGCAATCTTTCTTTGCAGGTGTCTATTTGGCGGTCCAGCTAGTAGAATCTGGCGGGGATGTGAAAAGACCTGGAGAATCCCTCCGTCTCTCCTGTCGAGGATCAGGATTCACCTTCAGTGATGGCTATTTGCACTGGGTGAGACAAAGTCCCAGAAAGCCCTTGGAGTGGGTGGCTTATAAGTACCAACTCAAATCCCATTTATTATTCGGATAAAGTGAAAGGGCGATTCACCATCTCCAGAGACGATTCCAAAAGCCTGATGTTTCTCCAAATGAACAGCCTGAAAACTGAGGACAGCAATGTATTATT
>NC_045558.1:136469887-136560876 GCF_009769535.1 Thamnophis elegans
ACATTGTCTCTATACTTCATCAGAGTTTCTCCAGCTATTGTATTATATTGTATTGTATTGTATCTAAGTGCCAGAGCTCACTCTTGTCAGGGTTCCGAATAGCATCCAAAAGTAAATCAGAGTCCAAGGCAAAGTATTGCTCAAAGTTCCAATTTATTAAGAGAGCCATGTTGGCACATCTGGGAAAACCTGAATGCGAAAGCTTCCCGGTTTTCCCCACCAAGTTGAAAGTTCAAGATCTTGCCCCCACATCCACACGTCCACCAGATAGTCCAATCTCCCACTGCCATGTTGGCAGTTCCAACCATCCAGATGCAGAGGTGCAGAGACAAAGGATGACCTTGGCTTTCTAGAAAGAATGTTGTTATAGCTACATACCATCTAACTCCCCTCCCCCTCCCATTTTTCAATCCTTCCTCCCATTTTTCCACAATAGAAAATGAATAGTAGAAAAAATAAAAAGTGTGGCAGGCCAACGAACCAACAGAAAAGATGGCTGCAGGTCTGACACCTTTCTTAATTAAAGAAATTTTGCTTCCATGTCATGTCAATTCTACCTCAGCGCCGATGATTGCTTGCCAGCTGGGGGAATGAACTCAGAAAAATGTCTTCCAATAGGACAATTCATGTGTCATTACAAAAATCTCTTCTAAAAAAAATCCCCAAATTTTCTTTTATTTACAAGTCAGAAGAGGGCGCTGGACGTTCAAATATTATAAAACACCATTAATCTCAAGCATTTCACCTACTAACTATGGTTAACATAGCAGTAGACTTATATACCGCTTCAAAGGGCTTTCAGCCCTCTCTAAGCGGTTTACAGAGAGTCAGCATATTGCCCCCAACAATCCGGGTCCTCATTTTACCCACCTCGGAAGGATGGAAGGCTGAGTCAACCCTGAGCCGGTGAGATTTGAACCGCTGAACTGCTGATCTAGCAGTAGCCTGCAGTGCTGCATTTAACCACTGCGCCACCTCGGCTCTGTAGAAGATGAAGACTAGATTCAAGGATTCAGAGAACTGATTAAAATAGAGGAAATTTAGAAAGGTCTTCCAGAATACTTTCAAACAATGTTGAATTCCACCCAAGAAACTACATCTCTTCTGTGTTGGGGAAAGATCCAGTAATGTTGAAATCACATCTATTCCATCCATAGTTGAAAAGCAGGGTGGGAAATGTGAGGGCAGAGAAAGAATGCAAAATAAAATATAGATTTTAATGTATTTTTTTTTAAAAAAAAAAAAGGTTTGAAAGAGGTAGTAAAAGCCATGCAATTTAACTTACATTTATCTTTTCTACAAGGAAATTCCTGGCCTTTTTTTAAAAAAAAAATCTGATGGGAAATTTCTTTTTTTTTTTGTCTAACCATTTTTATTGCAAAAAAAATTGAAATTTATCTTATACTAGCCGATAACCTGGTGTTGTCTGGGTATTTATTTATAGGAGGGAAATGTCTGGACTAAACATAATTTTTAATGTTGGATTTTCCCCCTTACCAGAGGGAGCACCCTTGTGGAGTACTGTGAAGCCATTACCATGGCAACTCCACTGCACTGTACAGTAGAAGCCATTTTACGGCAGTACAGTAAAAGCCATTTAAAGGCACAGCACACTGCATTCTTAACAGAACACAGCCCCTGAGGGGTGTTAGGGGTGTCTTACTCCCACAGTATTTTTTTCCAGAGAGTAAGTCATCTGTGTACCAAGTTTGGTTGGAATTGCTTGAGGCATTCCAGAGTTATGCTAGAACACAGTGAGTGAGTGAGTGAGTGAGTGAGTGAGTGAGTGAGTGAGTGAGTGACAGAGAGAGAGAGAGAGAGAGAGAGAGAGAGAGAGAGAGAGAGATTTATAGATAGAGATAGAGAGATAGAGAGATAGAGAGATAGAGAGATAGAGATAGAGAGATAGAGATGATAGAGAGATAGAGAGATAGAGAGATAGAGAGATAGAGAGATAGAGAGATAGAGAGATAGAGAGATAGAGAGATAGAGAGATAGATAAACAGACAGATATATAGATATAGATATAGATATAGATATAGATATAGATATAGATATAGCTATAGCTATAGCTATAGCTATAGCTATAGCTATAGCTATAGCTATAGCTATAGCTAGATAGATAGATAGATAGATAGATAGATAGATAGATAGATAGATAGATAGATAGATAGATAGATAGATATGGATGGATGGATAGATAGATAGAAGATAGAGATAGATAGATAGATAGATAGATAGATAGATAGATAGATAGATAGATAGATAGATAGATAGATAGATAGATTTCTTCCTCAGTGATCATTTTCTTAGGCTGCAATATCTCTAGGGGTTCTCCTTCTCTTGTCTTTGAGAGTAAAACTACAATCCCCCAATCAACAATTAAAAATTGACTATTCCTAAAATCCTGGTCTCAGGAAAGTGTTGTATGTTTGCCACCATGGGATGAATTTATAGTATGAATGGAAGGCGTGTGTTCTTATCATATGGGGACTATGCAAATTGGTTCAATTCTTTCACACCCTTAAATGTTGTAGTTCTTGGAAACTCCACTCTGCAGAGGAAGTCAAGAAACTAGCTCCAAGTGGCACTAGCACTGTCATAATTATGTTTTGTATCTTCGTTGTCTTCTTTCTCAGTCTTTTGGGTAGATGTTCTTTTGTAACCAAAAATTGACCATTGGTCAACTCTGCTTTTCCAGTTTCCCCTGATCCTTTCTTTATTTTCATTCTCAGGCTGTCACTCAAAGGTTCAGTTGGTGGAGACTGGAGGAAACGTTGTTGTAGCCCCTGGAAGTTCCCTCCGTCTTACCTGTAAAGCATCTGGATTCACCTTCGCAAGTGCTTACATGGACTGGGTCCGTCATTCTCCAGAGGAAGGACTGGAATGGATGGCTAGAATTAGTGATACAGGAAGTAGCAAATTGTACAACTCCAAAATCGCCGAAAGATTCACCATCTCCAGGGATAATTCCCAAAGTTCTCTTTATCTGCAGATGAACAGCTTGAAGCCCGAAGACTCTGCCTTGTACTATTGTGCAACAGACACTGTGACTGAATTTCCCTTTAAGCTTTTACAATTTCTCCAGGGATCCCTTGAGAGGAGAGGCTGGAAGGAAGAGGCCCAACCTTGTTTCTATTTCCTCTGAGCTTCTCCATTCATAACCCCTAGAGATATTGCAGCCTCTGACACTGGAGTGCAGCTGTTTAAAAAGAAACACATTATGTTCTCAAACCAAAGAAGCAGGCAGAAGCACTGCAAGAGAAATGTTCAGATGTAAGCTGTAAGATTTTGGTACTTACAGTATAATTAATCTTAGCTGATCTTCTTCTAAGAAATTTTACCTCTGGTGGGAGAAAACTACAGTAATATTGAAGATACATTAGAGTAAAGGCGGAAAAGTAAAGGGTGGAAGAATTCAATGGAGGGATGTAGGGAGGTAGACTGCACTCTTCTTTTTTTATCAATTTCATATATACATTCACAATTATATGATCTCATAACTGTTATTAATAATATGTATTTATAACAATTTTTCCCTACAGTTGACAATATACTTGAAGATTGCTTTTTTAACATCCCATAGATCCATCTTATCTTACAACGGTCCTACTTCTTCTTCCCTCTCTCCCTCTTTCCCTCCCTCGTTTCTTCTCTCCTACTCCCCTTCCTTCCCTCCTTCCTTCCCTCCCTCCTTCCCCTTCCCTCCTTCTCTCCTTCCCTCCTTCCTTCCCTCTTCTAAAATGCAGCCTAGAAGCCACTGTCTCAGGAGTGCAGCTGTCAGAGAGGGAAAAGTTCTCATACAACAGACCACAAAATCAGTGGAATCACAGGAAGAAAACATGGGTGGAAATAAGCAACAATTCACCCATATTTTGAAGACAAGGTTTGCTGTTGGAAGGGTGAATGCTGGTGGAAAGAGGCTATTAAAGGGCAAAATGGATTTATTAAGGATAGATCAATGCTATTTGAGCCACCACAGTAGTTGTTTAGTGATACCAATTAATCCTGTTGCAGAAGGTTCTTCCTTTTACAGGGCAAGTTAGACATGGAAATGGACAATTCATGTTTCGTTACATGTGTCTTTTCTTTAAAAATCCCCCAATTTTCTTTCATTTACAAGTCAGAAGAGGGCACTGGAGGTTCAAATATTATAAAACACCTTTAATCTCAAACATTTCACCTAACTATGGTTAACATGAAGACTAGATTGAAGGATTTGGAGAAGTGATTAAAATAGAATATCAAGGTTCCCACATATGCCCTAATGAATTCATGAGTATCGAGCCAAGTTTCAAAACAAAACCAGTTATTTATTAGGAGCAGCATGTCGGCGTCTATTCGAGTGAGGTCAACTCTGCCGCATGTAGTTTATGGTTCAACTTTGACCCTGTTCCCCCCTCCTCTCAGTCTGTGTCATCAATCACATACTCCAACGAGGCACTCTTGCAGGCTGTAGAAATCCACGCCTCACAAGCCAGCTTTGGTAATCTGAGATCTGACCCTGGAAGAATGTTTGCGTAGAATGTGCTCCCCATTTTCTGCCCATGGCAACTTGAGAGCAGACTAGAAATGCCTTTGCATATTGTCATTGAGGACATTTAGAAAGGTCTTCAAAAGCATAAATGTAATACTTTCAAACAATTTTGAATTCCATCTAAGAGACTTCAGTGCTTCCGTAGTGGGGAAAGATCCAGTAATGCTGAAAACACATTAGAATAATAGTTGAAATGCAGGGAGGGAAATTTGAGGGGCATAGAAAGAATGGTAGAAGAAAATACAGATGTTAATTTTAAAAAAAATGTTTGAAAGAGGTAGGGAAAGTCATCTGATTTAACTTACATTCATCTTTGCTGTAAGGATTCTGTTGTGCCCCAGCAGGAGCTGTTGGAGCTGCCACCAGACTCCGACAGCGAGGGGCCCTATGAGTCAGCCCTGGAGGATGTAGAGGACCCTGTACAGGGTTCCGACTCCAAGCAGGGCTCAGAGAGACTGGTTGGCCACCAGGTGGCACCTGAGCCTTGAATCAGTGGGGAGGAGACAAGGGAGATTGATCCAGAAGCCAGCAGTGAGTTGTTCCGGGATGCACGCCATCGAAGAACTACTCGGCATCAAGAACAACTATATAATTACAGGAGGTAATTACGCTCAACTGATGGTCATTAGGCTCCTCTCCAGACTATAAAAGAGACTGCTTGTGCCATGCCCTTCTTGCAGAAGTCAACGCTTTGACTAAAGAGAAACAAACTTGGCAGGCTGGATTGCTGCCAGAGTTTGTCTGAATTGCTGCCAAGGTTTGTTGGCCTTGCTGCCAAGGTCCTTATCTGTTTGTTTACTTGGCTTTCAACCACCGAGAGTCTGGTCTTGTTATTAAAGGACATTCTCATTAAGCATGTCTTGGCTTTCGTTACTGGACAGAGGAGGGGGTCAGAACAGGATTCTGTATTTTTAAAACTTTTTAAAATCTTTTCTTTAAAAAAAAACTTCTGAGGGGAAATTTCTTTTTTCCCCCTAATTATTTCTTTTTATGGAAATTTGAAATTTATGTCCTATTTCTTTCTCAGTGATCATTTTCTTATGGTACATCTCTTTCTCTTGTCTTTGAGAGTGAAACCACAATTCCCAATCAACTGACTGAAAATTAAAAAATGCCTGTTCCTAAAAATCCAGTAGGGACACGATGGCTCAGTGGCTAAGAGTGAGCTCCTTTTTCTTGTCCCAGCTTCTGCCAACATGGCAGTTCGAAAGCATGTAAAAATGCAAGTAGAAAAATAGTGTTCTGTACACCTTCGGCATTTAGTCCTGCCGGCCACATGACCATGGAGATGTCTTTGGACAGCACTGGCTCTTCAGCTTTGAAACGGAGATGAGCACTGCTCCCTAGAGTCAGGAACGACTAGCAAAGATGTGCGAAGGGAATCTTTACCTTTTACCCTTACCTTTTAAAATCCTGGTCTCAGGAACGTACTATATATTTGCCACCATGGGATGGATTTATAGTCTGGATGGAAGGAGCATGTTCTTATTATATGGGGACTATGCAAATTGGTTCAATTCATCCACACCCTTAAGTGGAGTTCTTGGAATCTCCACTGTGCAGAGGAAGCCAAGAACTTAGCTTCAAGAGACACCAGCACTGTCACAATTATGTTTTGCCTCTTTGTTGTCTTCCTTCTCAGGCTTTCTGGTAGATGTTCTCTTCTAACCAAAAATTGGCAGTAGTCAACTCTGCTTTTCCTGTTTCCCTTGATCCCTTTTTTATCTTTCCTTCTCAGGCTGTCATTCGGAGGTTCATCTGGTGGAGACTGGAGGAGGTGTTGTAGCTCCAGGAGGGTCACTCCGCCTGTCCTGTAAAGCATCTGGATTCAACTTTGCAGCCTATAACCTGGCCTGGGTCCGTGGAGCTTCTGAGAATGTACTAGAGTGGGTGGCAAGTATTCATTCTAATGCAGCTAACCAATTTTACAACTCCAAATTTAAAGGAAGATTCACCATCTCCAGGGACAATTCCCAAAGTTCTCTTTATCTCCAAATGAACAGCCTCAATGCTGAGGACTCTGCCTTGTATTATTGTACAACAGACACAGTGACTCCTCTTCCTTTCAAGCTTGTACAATTTCTCCAGGGTCCCTTGAGAGGAAGAGGTTATCCTTGCAGCTGCTCTCCTTCAGCTTCTTCATTCAATTGTCTCTAGAAATATGTATGTTCCAGCATAACTCTAGAACACCTCGAGCAATTTCAATCAAACTTGGTACACAAATGACTTACTTTCTGGGAACAAATACTGTGGGGGTAAGACACCCCTAACACCCATTGGGATGTGTGTTCAGTTAAGATACAGCCTGCTGTGCCTTTAAATAGCTTCTACTATACTGCCGTAAAATGGCTTCTACTGTACAGTACAGTGGAGTAGCCATGGTAATGGCTTCATAGTCCTTCATCTCTTAGATGATTATGTGGTGTGTTATTTGAACACCTTCACAGGCCCTGGTGTTCATTGGTCTCAGAAGAGGATACAATGACAGAATCTTGGAAAGAAGCACAATCTGAACACAACGTCAACAGCAGCTCTATACTAAAGAACAGAATAGAACAGAAAATAGGGAAGGGAAGGGACAGAGAATAGAATGGAATAGAATAGAATAGAACGGAATGGAATGGAACGGAATGGAATAAAAAAAACCAGAACAGAATAGAACAAAAAATAGGGAAGGGAAGACAGAGAATAGAATGGAATGGAATGGAACGGAACAGAATAGAATAGTTGGAAGGGACCTAGGAGATCTTCTAGTCCAACCCTCTGCTCAGGCAGAAAATCCTATACAAACAAATCAATAGCAATAGTAGCAATAGTTAAACTTATATACCACTTCATAGGGCTTTCAGCCCTCTCTAAGCAGTTTACAGAGTCAGCATATTGCCCCCAACAACAATCTGGGTCCTCATTTTACCCACCTCGGAAGGATGGAAGGCTGAGTCAACCTTGAGCCTGGTGAGATTTGAACAGGCGAACTGCTGAACTGCAGTCAGCTGAAGTAGCCTGCAGTGCTGCATTTAACCACTGAGCCACCTCGGCTCTTATTAATGGTTATGACCTGCCCATCTTGGGTGGCCCTGCACTTGGGTGGCCTTAGATCATAGCTTTTTTGAGCTACACAAACCTCTTCATCATGTCCAGGCTATTCATGAACGAATAGCATTCTTCATTAAACTGGCTGAAAGTTAAATATCCTCTATTCCTAAAATCCAGTTCCCCAGACCATAAGCTTGAAACCTTGGGATGAATTTATAAATCAAATGGAAGGAACATCTTCTTATAATATGCGGACTATGCAAATTAGTTGAACTCTTCCTCACCCTTAAATATAGACCTTAGAAACTACATTCTATACAGGAAGTCGAGAAATCATTTTCAAGAGACACCAGAACTGACACAATTATGTTTTGTATTGTCTTTATCTTCTTCCTCAGTCTCTCAGGTCATTGTTCTCTCATAAGCAAAAACAACAATTCATAAGATTTTTTCCCCCTAAGTTTTTCCTGATTCTACCACTTTGTCTTTCCTTTTCAGGCTGTCACTCAGCAGTTCAGTTGGTGGAGACTGGAGGAGGTGTTGTAGCTCCAGGAAGGTCACTCCGCTTGTCCTGTAAAACATCTGGATTCAACTTTGCAGGCTACAACATGGCCTGGGTCCGTGGAGCTTCTGAGGATGTACTAGAGTGGGTGGCAACTATTCATTTTAATGGAGCTAGCCAATGGTACAACTCCAAAGTCAAGGGAAGATTCACTATCTCCAGGGACAATTCCCAAAGTTCTCTTCACCTCCAAATGAACAGCCTCAAGGCTGAGGACTCTGCCTTGTATTATTGTACAACAGACACAGTGACTCCTCTTCCCTTCAAGCTTGTGCAATTTCTCCATGGGTCCCTTGAGAGGAAGTGGTCATCCCTGCTGCTGTTCTATTCATTGGCCAAGTATGATTGGACACACAAGGAATTTGTCTCTGGTGCATATGCTCTAAGTGTACATAAAAGAAAAGATGCATTCATTAAGGATCATAACGTACAACACTTAGATGATAGATGATAGATGATAGATGATAGATGATAGATGATAGATGATAGATGATAGATGATAGATGATAGATGATAGATGATAGATGATAGATGATAGATGATAGATGATAGATGATAGATGATAGATGATAGATGATAGATGATAGATGATAGATGATAGATGATAGATGATAGATGATAGATGATAGATGATAGATGATAGATGATAGATGATAGATGATAGATGATAGATGATAGATGATAGATGATAGACAGACAGACAGACAGACAGACAGATAGATAGATAGGATGGGCGGGCGGGCGGACGGATGGACGGACGGACAGACAGACAGACAGACAGACAGACAGACAGACAGACAGACAGATAGATAGATAGACTGGTAGACGGGTAGATGGATAGATGGATAGACGGATAGACGGATCGAATAGAATAGAATTCTTTATTGGCCAAATATCGTTAAGTGTTGTACGTTATGAAAATAAGGTACAAGGTCAGAATTTGCATCTGTAGAAAGTTAGTGCCAACCCCTCTCCCAGAAGAATGAAATATTTTGAGAAATAATAAAAAGGAAGAATATTATATTTCCCTAAAGGAGGAATGGAGAAAAATGCTCTTGGAAATCAACTCCTACCTTTCTTAATAGTCCTAACAGATATTTTGTGCTCATTGAGATATATTGGGTCAGACTATCTAAAAAACAAAAGACCTTCAGCTCTAGAACAGAGCAGAGCAGAGCAGAACAAAACAAAACAGAATAGAATAGAATGTGGAGTGGAATTGAGTGGAGTAGAATGGAATGGAATAGAATAGGACCGGACCGGACAGGACAGGACAGGACAGGACAGGATAGAATTCTTCATTGGCCAAGTATGATTGGACACACAAGGAATTTGTCTCTGGTGCATATGCTCTCAGTGTACATAAAAGAAAAGATGCACTCATTAAGGATCATAACGTACAACACTTAACGATAGTCACAGGGTACAAATAAGCAATCAAATAATATTAGGAAACAATCAATATAAATTGTAAGGATACAAGCAACAAAGTTACAGTCCTGCAGTCATAAGCGGGAGGAGATGGGTGATAGGAATGATGAGAAGATTAATCGTAATAGTAATGCAGCCTTAGTGAATAGTTTGACAGTGTTGAGGGAATTATTTGTTTAGCAGAATGATGGCATTTGGGGGGGGGGAACTGTTATTGTGTCTAGTTGTCTTGGTGTGCAGTGCTCTATAGCACCATTTTGAGGATAGGAGTTGAAACAATTTATGTCCAGATGTGAGGGGTCTGTAAGTATTTTCACAGCCCTCTCTTTGACTCATGCATTGTACAGGTCCTCAATGGAAGGCAGATTGGCAGTAATCATTTTTTTTCTGCAGTTCTGATTATCCTCCGAAGTCTGTGTCTGTCATGTTGCAGAACCAAACCAAAGAGTTATAGAGGTGGAGATGACAGACTCAATAATTCCTCTGTAGAACTGTATTAGCAACTCCTTGGGCAGTTTGAGCTTCCCGAGTTGGCACAGAAAGAACTTTCTTTGTTGTTCTTTTTTGATGATGTTTTTGATGTTAGATAGATAGACAGACAGATAGATAGATAGATGGATGGATGATGGATGGATGGATGGATGGATGGATGGATGGATGGATGGATGATAGGTAGGTAGGTAGGTAGGTAGGTAGGTAGGTAGGTAGGTAGATAGATAGATAGATAGATAGATAGATAAATAGATAGATAGATAGATAGATAGATAGATAGATAGATAGACAGAGAGACAGACAGACAGACAGACAGAGAGACAGACAGACAGACAGACAGACAGACAGGCAGGCAGACAGGCAGGCAGGCAGGCAGGCAGGCAGGCGGATGGATGGATGGATGGATGGATGGATGGATGGATGGATAGACAGACGGATAAGCAAAAACAACAATTCATAAGCTTTTTTCCCCCTAGGTTTTTCCTGATTCTACCACTTTGTCTTTCCTTTTCAGGCTGTCACTCAGCAGTTCAGTTGGTGGAGACTGGAGGAGGTGTTGTAGCTCCAGGAAGGTCACTCCGCTTGTCCTGTAAAACATCTGGATTCAACTTTGCAGGCTACAACATGGCCTGGGTCCATGGAGCTTCTGAGGATGTACTAGAGTGGGTGGCAACTATTCATTCTAATGGAGCTAGCCAATGGTACAACTCCAAAGTCAAGGGAAGATTCACTATCTCCAGGGACAATTCCCAAAGTTCTCTTCACCTCCAAATGAACAGCCTCAAGGCTGAGGACTCTGCCTTGTATTATTGTATAACAGACACAGTGACTCCTCTTCCCTTCAAGCTTGTGCAATTTCTCCATGGGTCCCTTGAGAGGAAGTGGTCATCCCTGCTGCTGTTCTCGCTCAGCTTCTTCATTCAATTGTCCCTAAAATATCTATCTCTATCTCTATCTCTATCTCTATCTCTATCTCTATCTCTATCTCTATCTCTATCTCTATCTCTATCTCTATCATCTCTATCTCTATCTCTATCTCTATCTCTATCTATCTCTATCTCTATCTTTATCTCTATCTCTATCTCTATCTCTATCTCTATCTCTATCTCTATCTCCACCTACACCTACACCTACACCTACACACACACACACACAAACACATATATATTATGTGTGTGTGTTATCTATCTATCTATCTATCTATCTATCTATCTATCTATCTATCTATCTATCTATCTATCTATCTATCATCTATCTATCTATGTATCTATCTCTATCTTTCTATCTATCTATCTATCTATCTATCTATCTATCTATCTCTATACATCTATGTGTCTCTATCCATATCTATCTATCTAATCTATCTATCTATCTATCTATCTATCTATCTATCTATCTATCTATCTATCTATCTATCTATCCATCCATGTGTGTGTGCGTGTGTGTGTGTGTTTGTGTATATTCCAGCATAAGTCTTGAATGCCTTTAGCCCTCTCAGCCAAACACAGATGCCCTCTGGAAACAAATATTGTGGGGGTAAGACACCCCTAATACCCCTTGGGGGGGTTCTTTTACAATTCAGCTTGTTGTGCCTTAAAATGGCTTCTACTATCCTGCTGTAAAATGGCTTCTACTGTTCGGTGAAGTGGAGTTGCCATGATAATGACTTCACACTACTCAACAAGGGGGCTCCCTCTGATAAGGGGAAATATCCAATATTAGAAATTACATTTGGTCTGGACATTTTCGTCCTATAAATAAATATCCAGCCAACACTGAGTTAGCGGCTAGTAAGTTATAGTTGAGCTTGTACAATTTATCCAGAGGTCATCCTTGCTGCTGCTCTCACTCAGCTTCTTCATTCAATTGTCCCTAAAAGTATCTGCATCAGTTATAATTGTGCAGCTTCTGTCCTGGAGCACCACAGGACTGGATTCATCCTTGTTAATATTCGTTGGACATTGGTAGCTAGATGTTATTCTACTTGATCCAAAGGCTCAATCAGGAATTGAACTCATGGTCCTTCATCTCTTAGATGATTATGTGGTGTGTTATTTGAACACGTTCACAGGCCCTGGTGCTCATTGGTCTCAGAAAGAGGAAACAATGATAGAATCTTTGAAAGAAACACAGCCTAAACAAAACATCAACAGCAGTTCTAGAGCAGAGCAGAATGGAACACATGGAAGAGAAGTGAAGGAAAGCAGTATGTAAAGCAGTAGTCTAAGTGCTATTGCTATTAACAGGTTAACAGACTTGGAAGGGATCTTGTAGGTCATCTACTCGACCTCCCAACCCAAGCAGGAGACCCTACACCATTTCCAACAAATGGCAGTCCAATCTCTTCATGAAAGCCTCCAGTGATGAAGCTCCCAGAACTTCCAAATGCAACTTCTGTTCCAGTGGTTTGATTGTTCTCACTATCTGAAAATTTCTCCTTATTTCTAGGGTGAATCTCTCCTTGATCAGTTTCCATCCATTATTCCTTGTCTGGCCTTCAGGTGCTTTGGAAAATAGCTTGATCCCCTCCTCTCTGTGGCAGCCTCTCAAATATTGGAACACTTCTACCATGTCTCCCCTTGTCCTTCTCTTCACTAACTAGCTATGCCGAGTTCAGAGGTGGGTTTCTACCTTTTCGCACCAGTTCGGTAGAACCAGTTCGTCAAATCTACTGAACCGGTTAGAAGAGGTTCCACCAGTGGACCTGGAAAACAGGCCACACCTACAGAAGAGGTTCCAAAAATTTTTGAAACCCACCACTGGCCCAGTTCCTGTAATTGTTCTTCATAAATTTTAATCTACAGTCCCCTAATCCCCTTGGTTGCTCTTCTCTGCACTTTTTCTATGAGCTCAACATCTTTTTTACACTGGGCTGACCCAAACTGGTTGCAATATTCTAGGTGTGGTCTTCCTAAGACTTTATAGAGTGGTGTTAGTACCTCACGTGATTTTGATTGTATCCCTCTTTTAATGCAATTTAGGATTGCATTGGCATTTTTGGCTGTACTTGACCTTAAACTGGAAATCTTGAGACAAATGTTAGCTACAGAAAGGCGTCCATGAATTCATAACATCGGACCTAAGAAAATTGGATGAAGCCTTTCATACCCTTTGAAATACAACTGTGCAGAGGAAGAAATTAGCTTAAGGAGACTCTCCCAATTATAATATTTTGCACCTTTCTTCTCTATTTAGTTTGATTACTGACCTCAAAACTAGTCTGTTGCGTTTTTTAACAGGCTCCTCCTTTCCCAGGACAAAGCAGGATATAAACATGTTTACAGGTAGTCCTTGAATAAAAACACAGCTGAAACCAGATTTCCCTTGTTAAGGCAGTCATTAAGTGAATCATACCTTACTTTACATTTTTGGCCATGGTTGTTAAGTGATTCACTGCAGTTGTTAAGTGGTAGTCAGTTGAACTCAGCTTCCTCCATTGACTTTGCACAATGGTGAGATTCAAATAATTTAACAACTGCCCTAATGACGAGTTGGGTTGCTGTAGCCATAGTGGGTGTGGCAGGCAGCATTTGGCCTCCTGCACCCCCCTCCTAGGAGCAAAAACAGGCCAAGGGTGGAACAGCCCCCTCCTTTTGCCCCGTTTTGGGCCTAGTAGACCTCCCTGCACTTACCTGTGACCAAAATGGGGCATATGGGGACTCCTGGAAGGGGCAGGAGAGGAAGGGGTGTGGCCAGCCAGCAATTTAACAACCGGTTTGGCTAAACCAGGCCGAACCAGCTGAATACACTGATTTTGCCTCATTCTTAACTCGGAAACCTTGAGACAAATTTTAACTCCAGAATGAGGTCCACAAATTTATAATAAGAGAACTATGCAAATTGGTTGAAGCTTTTCACACCCTTGAAAGCAGCTCTTTCAAATACAGCTCTGAAAAAGAAGAAGAAGAAGTCAAGACATTAGTTTCAAGAGACCCCACCTCTCTCACAGTTAGGATGTTCTGCATCTTCTTTATCTTCTTCCTCAGCCTTTCAGGTAGTTGGATCCTCTTGATCATATGTGATCATGGATAAACCCTACTTTTCAAGTTGTCCCCCCCTGATCTCCTCTGTATCATTCCATTGCAGGCTGCCGTTCCCAGGTTGAGTTGGCGGAGACTGGAGGAGGCACTGTAGCCCCTGGAGGTTCCCTCCGCCTAACCTGTAGGGCATCTGGATTCACCATGGGAAGCTATGAAATGCACTGGATCCGTCGCGCTCCCAAAAATGGACTGGAGTGGGCAGGTGGAACAAGAGGTTCAGGAAGTGGTCAATGGTACAACCCCAAAGTCTATGGCAGATTCCTCATCTCTGTGGACAATTCCCAAAGCTTAGTTTATCTCCAGATGAACAGCGTGAAGCCTGAAGACACTGCCTCGAACTATTGTACAAGGAGCACTATGGCTTAATTTCCCTTCTAGCTTGTACAATTTCCCCAAGGCCCCCTTGAGAGAAGAAACTGAGACACACGACCCAGACTAGCAACGCCTTCCCCTCAACTTCTTCTCTCAAGGGACACTTGGAAATATTATACAAGGCCTATCTTTGCATCCTCTGCCGGTGGAGTGCAGCTGGCTGAAATGCAGAAGTTCTGATAATATGAACCACAAATCCAGCAGATCAAATTCCGACTCAAACCTTTATTCTCAATGCACAACATGTGTACAATAAGATTGGCTGAGCGTCCCTTAGTGAATGCTCCCATGTCATTGACATGTACTGCCACTGGTTTTTAGATTATCAGCTATTTTATAGCTGAATTAGGCAGGAACCTGGAAAATAACTGGAATGGTTTGTTGGTTATCACACCCCATCACATCATTTTCATTTTCCTGTCATTCAAGAGAGAGTTGCAGTTTCAAAAAGTGGCTCCAACTTCTACCTGAAAATGGATCTTTTAAAGGAAAAAAAGATACAGCCGCTTATTACTGTGCAAGGAATACAGTGAAAGCAAAAAATCTTGATGGTGTCAAAGTTTGAAACTGATTCTAAAGGGGGCAGTAAATAACTGTAGGGTGAATTAGAGAGCGACAAGAAAACACTTGAAGCCAAACCAAGCAAAGAAAACATATTTTTTAAGAGATCAACAGCTGTTGGTTTTTCATCCGTGTCGATATCATTACAGGCCTGCCAGGTTCTTCCTGTTGATTGGAGACAATGAATGGAAATAGTTCCTCATTCTAGCACATGCTTCCATCTCACCAAATTTTAAGATCTCCATGTTGCAGTGCCTTTTTATTGAATATATTTATGATAGAGAGATAGAGAGATAGATGGATGGATGGATGGAGGGAGGGAGGGAGGGATATATATATATATATATATATATATATATATATATAGATAGATAGATAGATAGATAGATAGATAGATAGATAGATAGATAGACAGACAGACAGACAGACAGACAGACAGACAGACAGACAGACAGATAGATAGACGGGTAGACGGGTAGACGGGTAGACGGATAGACGGATAGACGGATAGACAGATAGACGGATAGACGGATAGACGGATAGACGGATAGACAGATAGACGGATAGATGGATAGACGGATCGAATAGTGTTGTACGTTATGAAAATAAGGTACGAGGTCAGAATTTGCATCTGTAGAAAGTTAGTGCCCACCCCCCTCCCAGAAGAATGAAATATATTGAGAAATAATAAAAAGGCAGAATATTATATTTCCCTAAAGGAGGGATGGAGAAACATGCTCTTGGAAATCAACCCCTACCTTTGTTAATAGTCCTAACAGATATTTTGTGCTCATTGAGAAATATTGGGTCAGACTATCTACAAAACAAAAGACCTTCAGCTCTAGAACAAAGCAGAGCAGAACAGAACAGAACAGAATAGAATAGAATGTGGAGTGGAACTGAGTGGAGTGCAATGGAATGGAATAGGACAGGACAGGACAGGACAGGACAGGACAGGATAGAATTCTTCATTGGCCAAGTATGATTGGACACACAAGGAATTTGTCTCTGGTGCATATGCTCTCAGTGTACATAAAAGAAAAGATGCATTCATTTAGGATCATAACGTGCAACACTTAACGATACTCATAGGGTACAAATAAGCAATCAAATAATATTAGGAAACAATCAGTATAAATTGTAAGGATAGAAGCAACAAAGTTACAGTCCTGCAGTCATAAGCGGGAGGAGATGGGTGATAGGAATGATGAGAAGACTAATAGTAATAGTAATGCAGCCTTAGTGAATGGTTTGACAGTGTTGGGGGAATTATTTGTTTAGCAGAATGATGGCATTCGGGGGGAAAAACTGTTATTGTGTCTAGTTGTCTTGGTGTGCAGTGCTCTATAGCACCATTTTGAGGATAGGAGATGACACAATTTATGTCCAGATGTGAGGGGTCTGTAAGTATTTTCAGGGCCTCTTTTTGACTCGTGCAGTGTACAGGTCCTCAGTGGAAGGCAGATTGGCAGTAATCGTTTTTTTCTGCAGTTCTGATTATCCTCCGAAGTCTGTGTCTGTCATGTTGCAGAACCAAAACAGAGAGTTATAGAGGTGCAGATGACAGACTCAAAAATTCCTCTGTAGAACTGAATCAGCAACTCCTTGGGCAGTTTGAGCTTCCCGAGTTGGCACAGAAAGAACTTTCTTTGTTGTTCTTTTTTATGATGTTTTTGATGTTAGATAGATAGAAAGACAGATAGATGGATGGATGATGGATGGATGGATGGATGGATGGACGGACAGACGGACAGACAGATGGACAGACAGATAGGAAGTTGGATGGACAGACAGACAGACAGATAGTGTGTGTACACATATACCCACATACATGCATACACACACAAACACACATTTCAAATCAGTGTTAACTCCTTATAATTCCTGGATTAGTTCCTGCTTAGGAAGTGGTTTGCCATCATCTGCTTCCTAATGACATGACTAGTAAAGGGCTCTGGTAAAATATTTGCCTTTTTATCCTCAAAGACATTCAAATATGTAGAGAATTTTCTTTTAATGCTTGCCCTCTGCCCTTCCAGAAGCAGTGATGCCCATAAAGCCAAGGTGTTCTGCCTTTGTTTCCTCCATAAATAATCCAATAGCAAACCCCTAAAGAGGAAGAAAAAATGATCTGTGGTCTCCCGTTTCTTCTTCTTTTAACAATAGGGAGAGGTACTTGTGGAATGGTCTTCCAGAAGAGCTACGTGTGAAGGTTGAATTTCCTGAAATAATCTTTTTATGTTGTCATTCTAGGGGTGCAGTCTGCGGTACAATTGGTGGCATCTGGAGGGGATGTGAGAAGACCTGGGGAGTCCCTTCGTCTCTCCTGCCAAGCCTCTGGATTCAACTTCAAGGACCATTGGATGACCTGGGTGAGGCAAGCTCCTGGAAAAGGCTTGGAATGGGTTTTGTATATAGGAACCTCCTCCTCTCCAATTTACTATTCGGATAAAGTCAAGGGACGCTTCACCATCACCAGGGATGACTCCCGCAGCCAGACTCATCTGCAAATGAGCAGCCTGAAATTAGAGGACACAGCTGTCTATTACTGTGGGAGACTCACAGTGAGAGGAAATGAATATGAAACCAATCAAAAAACATTTTCCCCTTCTAATAAATTCTCTATCATGCCTCCTCTGTAGAGGTTCCGGAGGATTAGCCCTCAAAGAAAAGTGAAAGGGCAATTTTAATCTCTTACAACTTAAGCTAATGAGGTATGTGTTGTGTACTACAGTTTCCTCTCTGGTCTGTTTGGTTGGGGTGGGGGGGACGAATCCTTGTTACTGATTGGTTACCTGTTTGACAGCTGGGGTATATAAAGAGCTGTCAAACAGGGCTCAGCTGTTGCCAGTTAGCTAATACGCGTGAAATGTGAAGTGCCGCGTTTGGCAACCTGTTAGAAATAAACTGTTGGCTGACTTGAAGTCCTGGCTCTCCTCCATTTGTCCGACCGTGTTCTCTCAGCTTGAACAGTCTGATCAGCAGAGACCGGTCATTTCTAAACAGAACTTTTTAATTTTTCTTTAAAAAAAAACACAAATATGTCATCATTTGTCAATCATTAAGACATTGAAGTACAATTTTTTTTTGTTGTGTGTACCCCTCCCTCCCTCCACCCCCCACCCCCCCTCCTCCTTCCCCCCCCGACTTCCCAGAACCCATACACGGTATGGATTTTTAACTAACACAGTCTAAAATCTATTGAGAAAAAAGAAATAAAGAAATTAATGACATTCTAGATTGACCTTAGCTTCTTCTTACTGAACTGACTTTTAACAGTTTAAATCATTTCTGATCTTAAGCATAGGCTAACTGGAATTTCTTAGTCCCGTATTTATTTTGTATATAGTCAATCCATTTTTTCCAGTCTCGTTTATATATCTCATTTGAATGATCTTTGAGATATGCCGATATTTTAGCCATTTCGGCTAAGTTTGTTACTTTCAATGTCCATTCTTGGATTGTAGGCAAGTCTTCCTTCTTCCAATATTGCGCCACCAACAGTCTTGCTGCAGTTATCAGGTGCAGAATCAAATTGGTCTCTACCACTGTAAAGTCAGTACATATACCTAGTAAAAATAACTGAGGAATAAACTTTATCCTTCTTATAAAAACATTTTGCATGACCCACCATATTTTTATCCAAAATGCCTTAACCTTTTGGCAGGTCCACCATATATGATAATATGTAGCGTCGAGAGAACCACACCTCCAACATTTAGGCTGTACATTCGGATACATAGAAGCCAACTTTTTAGGATCTAAATGCCATCTATAGAACATCTTGTAAAAATTTTCTCTCAGATTTTGAGCTTGTGTAAATTTCACATTTCTTACCCAGATTCTTTCCCATGTATCCAACATTATTGGTTCCTCAATATTTTGAGCCCATTTTATCATACAATCTTTAACTAATTCTGTTTCCGAATCCATCTGTATTAATACATTATATATCCTCTTTATATGCATTAAGCTTTGATCTCTTATTTGTTTAAACAGATTATCCTCAACTTGGATAAAACCAATTTTTTGATCTATTTTCCACCTAGCCTGTAATTGCCCATACTGGAACCATGTTTGAACTACCTTCTCCTCTTTTAATACCTCTAAAGATTTTAATTGTAATACCCCCCTTTCCGAGGTAAGAAGCTGTCTGTAAGTAATTCTGTCCTGTTTTTGTGCTGTATTCATATTTTCAATTGCGTGTCTAGGAATTGCCCACATGGGTATCTTGTCATTTAATTTATATTGGTATTTCTTCCAAACCCGCAATAAAGCATTTCTTAAAATATGACTTTTAAAATTCTTATCCAATTTTTTGTTGAATAACAGGTAAGCATGCCAACCAAATACCAGATCGTGTCCCTCAATATTCAATATTCTATCATTGGTTAAATGAGTCCAATCACTAATTACAGATAATGCCACTGCATCATAATATAGTTTTAAATTAGGTAGTTTCAAACCTCCTCTCTCACGTACATCTTGCATTATTTTCGTCTTTACCCTCGGCTTCTTTCCTGCCCACACAAATTTATTGATACCCTTCTGCCGTTCTAAAAGGTTCGCATCTTTTTTAAGTATAGGTAACATTTGGAAAAAAAATAAAAATTTTGGTAAAATGTTCATTTTCACTGCCGCTATCCTACCCAGCAAAGATAAGCGCAATTTCTCCCATTTTTTCATCTCTGTCTGTATGCTATGCCAAAGTGGTTCATAATTATGCTTATATAATTTCCCATTTGAAGTTAAAATGTTAACTCCAAGATATTTGACTTTTTTAACTACCTCACATCCTAGCATCACTCCTAATTCTTCCTTTTGTTTAATATTCATATTTATAGCTAATATTTTGGTTTTTCCTAAGTTTATTTTAAAGCCCGACACTTGACCATATTGATTAATCGTATTCATTAAAACCATACTGGATTCCTGCGGTTGTTCCAATATTATGACCAAATCATCCGCAAAAGCGCGGACTCTATATTCTTGCTGCCTAATCTTGATCCCTTTTAAACCATCCAAGCCCCGTATTTTATTCAACAATACTTCCAAAGTTATAATAAACAATAATGGGGACAAAGGACAGCCCTGTCTTGTACCTTTTCCAATTTGAAAAGAGTCTGTTAAACTTCCATTGACTATGATTTGTACTGTTTGCTGTTGGTATATTGCTTTAATTGACTGTAAAAAAATATCTCCTATCTGCATTTTTTGCAGTATCTTCAGCAGAAATTGCCAGTTAACTCGATCAAAGGCCTTCTCAGCATCCAAAAATATAAACGCAGCAGGGATCTGGTTGTTCTTTCCCAAATATTCTAATGCATTAATAATTAATCTAACATTACTTTTCATCTGTCTCCCTTGTATAAAACCTGTTTGGTCCGTATGTATCAATTGTTGAATGACCAACATTAACCTATTTGCTAATATTTTAGTAAAAATTTTATAATCTACATTCAGTAATGAAATAGGTCTATAATTTTTGGGTTGAGTAGTATCTTGATCTTCTTTGGGTATCAAAGATATAAACGCTGTCTTCCAAGATGGAGGGACTTTACCTTCCGTTTGAATCATATTAAATAATTCTCTAAGAGGTTCTACCATTTCTAACTGTAAGTTTTTATAGTAAACCGCTGTCAAGCCATCTGTACCTGGTGCTTTCCCTGACTTTAATTGCTTAATTACCTGCAGGATTTCCCCCGAGGTTATTGGTTGATTCAATTTTTGCCTGTGTTCTTCTCTAACTGAAGGTATTTTCTCTTTGTCTAAATATTTGTCTATGTCTAAACCATTAATTTTATCCCCTTTATACAGTTCTGTAAAAAATTCCCAGAAAGCCTTTTGAATCTCTTCCTGTTGAAACACCTCCTTCCCTCTATAAATCAGTTTAGATATATTTCGAGTTTTCCTTTTTTTCCTAATCTGATAAGCTAACCATCTGCCAGGTTTGTTTGCATTACAAAAAGTATTGTGTTTTGCATATAATAAATTAGTAGCTACCTGGTCAGAGATCAACATGTCAAATTGAGATTTTAATATGTTAATAGCTTCCTTAACCTTTGTATCGTCTGGGTTCATTGTTAACTCCAGCTCTTTTCTCTTAATTTCCTCTTCCAGTTCTGTTCGTTTTAACCCTTGCTTATTTCTATGTGTTTTATTTATATTCATCAAAACTCCTCTCATATACGCTTTGCTTGCGTCCCATACAAATTCCATAGATGTACCCTTATTCATATTCAAAACAAAATATTCAGATAGTAATTTTTTACAATCATTAATATACTTTTCATATCTAAATAAGTTTTCATTCAATCTCCAAGACCTTCTTGCCTGCACTACCCTTCCCAACTCCATCCAAACTGGGTTATGGTCCGAAAGGACTGCTGCTTTCTTGACCCTAGAAAGCAAATCATTAGTGGTTAGAATAAAATCAATCCTTGAGAGGGATTGATGCCTGTCCGAGAAGAAAGTGAAGTCATATTCCTCTGCATTTCTTTCTCGCCAAATATCTCTCAATTCAAAATCATCCATAATGTCAAAGAAAGATTTGGGTAACTTTGCTCGCATCTTGGTATTTAGGCGGGAAATCTTCTTATCTCTCTTAGTGTCTATCACTCCATTCCAGTCACCCAATAGTATACAGGAACTATAGTCCCACTGTACTAATTTAGCATGAAGATTTCTATAGAATCTATCTTGCTGTTGATTTGGAGCATAAATTCCCAAAAGTAATGTCTTTTTCCCTTCTAAGATTAAGTCTAAAGCAATATATCTTCCGAAGGGATCTGCTTCTATTAATTCAGCTTTCATATCTTTTCTTAAGTATACAACTATACCATTCTTCTTTTCCATAGCAGAAGCTGCAAAATGTTGACCAAGTTTTGAGTTGATCAAATATTTTTGATCAGTTGACTTGATATGAGTTTCTTGCAAACAAATTACATCGTTCTTAAACTGTTTGAGATAATGAAATATTTTCTTCCTCTTCTGTGGAGAGTTCAGTCCGTTGACATTCCATGTTAAAATCTTAGTTGTCATCTTTGGTTGGTTGAAGCATTTTTAGAGCTTCCTGCATGGCCTGTTTAACCTTAGGTCTAGCTCCTCCCACTGCTTCCAGATTTGTTATTGTAGTTCCTTGATCGATGGCCGATGATTGTTGATGCTGTTGCTTTTTAGCTTGTTTCTCCATACGTCTAGTAGTCATGCGGCTAGGTCTTGGTTCCATAGCACCTTGCACTTCTAGAGAAGAGAGATGCTCCATCTTGTCTGGTGGTTGTGTAGTTTGCTGTCTATCCTGTCCTTCTTGTGGTCTTTCTCTAGGTCCAGATGGTGCAGGGTGTCCGGCCTTCAATATATTATAATAAAAATCTCGGGCTTTCCATACAGAGTTGAGGCGGTACCTTTGCTTATCAAATATAAATATGATGCCAAATGGTGCATCCCATCTATACTGTATCTGACGATTTCTGAGTTCTTCGACCAAAAAAGCGTAGTCTCTCCTGGCTCTTAACATTTGAGGTGGTATCTCTTTCAAAACAGCCAGGTCTTGACCGCCAATTTGAAGCTTAGTGTTATAAGACGCTTGCAGTACCATATTTCTAAGCTCTCTTGTAGTAAAATATATAACGATGTCTCGAGGAAGCTGCTTCTGCTTTGCCAGCCAGGAGTTAACGCGGTAAGCTTTGTCAATTTGCCAGTCTTGGTTGGTCCCTGGTCTTCCCATCAGGTGGTCAAAAGCTTCCGATAGGATCTGTTTCAGGTTCTCCTGTTTCTCCTCACGCAGCCCCCTTACTCTTAATGCGAACTCCATTTGTCGGTACTGTATCATAATAATTTCTTTTTCAGCATTTTCCACTTTTTGTTCCACCACCTCTGTTTTCAATGTCAAGTTAGCATTGGCATCATTAAGAACCTCTAGAGTATCTTCCACTCCAGAAATACGTTCTGTTAATACAGTTACAAGACTCAGCATGTCGTCTCTAATTTTATCAACCTTAGCCTCAAATTTCTCATACAGCTCCTGTTTAAGTCCTTTTATTTCACTTTTAATTTCTTCTTTCATTTCTTTTATTTCCTCTTTTCTCTCTATTATCTCTAAATTTATCTTCCATTTTAATTGTCTGTGCATTAAGAGCCTCGCTTAGATTACTCAGGAAAAATTCTTTCGTTAACACATCCCCAGCAGGGGGCGTAGGAAGCGGAGGCTGCAGCTTTGTGCCAGGCACTGAGGATGTGCCCCTGGAAGTAGAGGGTGACGACTTCAAGTTAATATTTGGTTTTGAGGCCATTTCAAAATTTATCTGCCTGCAGTTAATAAAACTCTATTGCCTGAATATGCAGCTTTAAGTAAAGAGGCTTTTATTTTGAAGTTTAAGGCTTGGCAAAACTTTCAGTGAGTAAACATTGTAACAAGACCGTTCAGCAGATTCATCACCATTTAACTTCCAGATAAGCAAGGTTAATGAAGGAGTAAAATTCTTCTATTGTGAAACCAAAACATATGATAAGCAATCTCTTTTGTTTTGAATTCTTGTGAGGATTAGCAAAAAGTGTTCGTTATTACCGGAGAAACCAGCCTGCTCGGCGCCATTTTAAAAGCCTCTAAGTAAATAATTTTTCAGAGGAGAAAAAGAAAAGAAGCTAAAATGTTGATAAACAATTATTGTCCACGCAGTAAACGGATTCAGCTCGTGATAAGATTAAATCAAACAAAACTTTGAGCAGAGTGGGGGAGACCTACTTTGTCCTGCACAAGGCAGTTTGAAGTTCCCAGCACGGACAGCCGTTCTGCCTTGGGCTAGCCCCACTTTCCTTGCAAGCACAAAAGCTGCAAAAATCGAAGAGCATTTGCCAGCAAAACAGTTTCTTCTTTCCTTCTTGCCTGAAGGATAAGAAAACCTGATAAGACGTCAGATGGAAGATCCTCTAAACAGGTACGTAGCCAGGAATTCGGAGGCAGCTGATTTTTTGCTGCCACCACCAGCAGGCTCCTCCCAGGAAGCCCAGAGACCGGTCATTTCTGATTACATGTTCGCCCAGGCAGTGGTGGATTCCTAACCGGATTACTACCAGTTCACTGAGAGGGTGTTTTACTTGCACGCTGCTTGTTTCACTCACGTGTGCACCGGCTGCACATTGCTGTGCATGCGCAGTTAACTGAAAATGGTTCTATGTATGGAGAAGAAACCCGGGAACCGGTTTGTGGGTGTGACAGGCCTGGGTCACTACCGATTCCAGCAACCGAGGCCACCATACCACTACCGATTCCTATGAACTGGTACAAACCGGTAGGAGCCCACCACTGCACCCAGGGCTAGGCTGCTACGGGTTTACTCGGGTTCAGGCAAACCAGTAGCTAACGTTGTGGTTGGTTTGGAGAACCTCTTAAACCAACCCCTGGCTAACCCCACCCACCTCACCGTTCCCCTCTCACTCTGCCCCTCCCAGGAGTCTCCACACAGCCTATTTTGGATGCAGGGCCCATGCAGAGGCTCAGGGATAGGGAAAATGGGCCTCCTGAAAGTCATCCGGAGCCCAGGGAGGCAGTTTTCGCCCTCTCAGAGGTACAAGGGAAGTCTTTGGAGGCTGCGAAAGGTGAAAACTCTCATCCCTCACCATGGTGCAGGAGGCCAACTAGGCCACCCCCGCCATGGCTACTCCCACCCACCAATTGGGCAGAAAACCCGTTGCTGAAATTTTTGTCAAATATTTATTTTATTTCTTTAAAAAAAAACACAAATATTTCATCATTTGTCAATCATTAAGACATTGAAGTACAATTTTTTGTGTGCCCCTCCCTCCCTCCCTCCCTCCACCCCCAACCCCCCTCCTCCTTCCCCCCCCGACTTCCCAGAACCCGTACATGGTATGGATTTTTAACTAACACAGTCTAAAATCTATTGAGAAAAAAGAAATAAAGAGATTAATGACATTCTACATTGACCTTAGCTTCTTCTTACTGAACTAACTTTTAACCATTTAAATCATTTCTGATCTTAAGCATAGGCTAACTGGAATTTCTTGGTCCCGTATTTATTTTGTATATAGTCAATCCATTTTTTCCAGTCTCGTTTATATCTCTCATTTGAATGATCTTTAAGATATGCCGATATTTTAGCCATCTCGGCTAAGTTTGTCACTTTCAATGTCCATTCTTGGATTGTAGGCAAGTCTTCCTTCTTCCAATATTGCGCCACCAACAGTCTTGCTGCAGTTATTAGGTGCAGAATCAAATTAGTCTCTACCACTGTAAAGTCAGTATATATACCTAGTAAAAATAACTAAGGAATAAACTTTATCCTTCTTTTAAAAATATTTTGCATGACCCACCATATTTTTATCCAGAATACCTTAACCTTTTGGCAGGTCCACCATATATGATAATATGTAGCATCGAGAGAACCACACCTCCAACATTTAGGCTGTACATTCGGATACATAGAAGCCAACTTTTTAGGATCTAAATGCCATCTATAGAACATCTTGTAAAAATTTTCTCTCAGATTTTGAGCTTGTGTAAATTTCACATTTCTTACCCAGATTCTTTCCCAGGTATCCAACATTATTGGTTCCTCAATATTTTGAGCCCATTTTATCATACAATCTTTAACTAATTCTGTTTCCGAATCCATCTGTATTAATACATTATATATCCTCTTTATATGCATTAAGCTTTGATCTCTTATTTGTTTAAACAGATTATCCTCAACTTGGATAAAACCATTTTTTTAAATCTATTTTCCACCTAGCCTGTAATTGCCCATACTGGAACCATGTTTGAACTACCTTCTCCTCTTTTAATACCTCTAAAGATTTAATTGTAATACCCCCCTTTCCGAGGTAAGAAGCTGTCTGTAAGTAATTCTGTCCTGTTTTTGTGCTGTATTCATATTTTCAATTGCGTGTCTAGGAATTGCCCACATGGGTATCTTGTCATTTAATTTATATTGGTATTTCTTCCAAACCCGCAATAAAGCATTTCTTAAAATATGACTTTTAAAATTCTTATCCAATTTTTTGTTGAATAACAGATAAGCATGCCAGCCAAATACCAGATCGTGTCCCTCAATATTCAATATTCTATCATTGGTTAAATGAGTCCAATCACTAATTACAGATAATGCCACTGCATCATAATATAGTTTTAAATTAGGTAGTTTCAATCCTCCTCTCTCGCGTACATCTTGCATTATTTTCATCTTTACCCTCGGCTTCTTTCCTGCCCACACAAATTTGTTGATACCCTTCTGCCATTCTAAAAGGTTCGCATCTTTTTTAAGTATAGGTAACATTTGGAAAAGAAATAAATTTTTTGGTAAAATGTTCATTTTCACTGCCGCTATCCTACCCAGCAAAGATAAGTGCAATTTCTCCCATTTTTTCATCTCTGTCTGTATGCTATGCCAAAGTGGTTCATAATTATGCTTATATTATTTCCCATTTGAAGTTAAAATGTTAACTTCAAGATATTTGACTTTTTTAACTACCTCACATCCTAGCATCACTCCTAATTCTTCCTTTTGTTTAATATTCATATTTATAGCTAATATTTTGTTTTTTTCTAAATTTATTTTAAAGCCATATTGATTAATCGTATTCATTAAAACCATACTGGATTCCTGCGGTTGTTCCAATATTATGACCAAATCATCCGCAAAAGCGCGGACTCTATATTCTTGCTGCCTAATCTTGATCCCTTTTAAACCATCCAAGCCCCATATTTTATTCAACAATACTTCCAAAGTTATAATAAACAATAATGGGGACAAAGGACAGCCCTGTCTTGTACCTTTTCCAATTTGAAAAGAGTCTGTTAAACTTCCATTGACTATGATTTGTGCTGTTTGCTGTTGGTATATTGCTTTAATTGACTGTAAAAAATTATCTCCTATCTGCATTTTTTGCAATATCTTCAGCAGAAATTGCCAGTTAACTCGATCAAAGGCCTTCTCAGCATCCAAAAATATAAACGCAGCAGGGATCTGGTTGTTCTTTCCCAAATATTCTAATGCATTAATAATTAATCTGACATTACTTTTCATCTGTCTCCCTTGTATAATACCTGTTTGGTCCGTATGTATCAATTGTTGAATAACCAACATTAACCTATTTGCTAATATTTTAGTAAAAATTTTATACTATATTTCATTCAGTAATGAAATAGGTCTATAATTTTTGGGTTGAGTAGTATCTTGATCTTCTTTGGGTATCAAAGATATAAACGCTGTCTTCCAAGATGGAGGGACTTTACCTTCCGTTGCTGAAATTTTTGAAGCCCATCCCCCTATTCACCTCAAATCTTCCTTTCTTTGGGCCTCTCCAAAGTCAATTACTCAAAGACAAAACAAACAGGACAGGACAGGATAAGGCAAGTCAACTTGGAGGGATAGAACATTATTTTCTGATTGATGATAAAGAAATGGTTTGTTTTAATGTTTTCAAATTATTGAATCCATCAATCTTACCCATACAGCTGGCAGGGATAAGAATATGGGAATTTTCTGTACTGGTCTTTGCTCTTACATGAAAGATTAGAATGGCCCCAATCCGTTGGGTCTTTCTTACAGCTTTATAAATGTGGCTACATTCTTGAGCTGAAGTATTTAATATGTTAAGGGTCCCCATTCCTGGCTTTACTATTAACTGGCTAGGTATCTTGGCTGTTGTGCATATTCTTATGTGCTTTTGAACTGCTAGGTTGGCAGGAGCTCACTCTGCTATGTGGTCCTAGGGATTCAAACCGCTTAACTGGCAAACTTCTGATTGAGAAGCTCAACATCTTAGCCACTGAGCCACCGCATCCCTTTCAAAAAAACCAACCAACTACACTGCAAATATTCCTGGCCCATCTTTGTGATTGCAGATTGAGAACAAGGATTGCTTTAAACCTTGGATTTATTTCTACAATTAAGCAGTTGTTTCCTTGCTTCCTTGCCTGTTTAACAACATAATAAAACCAACTTTAGAAAATTGTGTACGTTTCGTTAACGTTGGGCCAATTGCTTTTTTATCCTGTAGCATATGCAAATATTTTGGTGGTTGCCTCTAAAGCCTTGCCATATAGTTTCCCTGCCCCAGACAGCATTAGCTGTTGTGCCTCTGATTTCTTTGTATCAGTCTATGCCAAGGGAAAATAGGGTGGGAAATGATTTGGTTTCTTCTCTGTTTATCCCTTCTCCCAGGTAATCTATGTTTGTTCAGCACAAATGATGCACAATAACTTTGAATTATCCTGAAAGCATTTTTTTAATGCATTATTTGTTCCAGGTGCGCAGTTGATCAAATTGGAGGAGTCTGGAGGGGATGTGAGAAAACCTGGAGAGTCCCTTCATCTCTCCTGCCAAGATTCACCTTCAGCAGCAAATGGATGGAGTGGGTGAGGCAGGCTCCAGGGAAAGGACTGGAATGGGTGGCCCGCATCAGTACAGGGTCATCTAGCACTTACTATCCGAATAACGTGAAGGGACGCTTCATCATCTCCAGAGATGATTCCAATAGTCTGCTGTATCTGCAAATGAACAACCTCAAGCCAGAGGATACAGCACTTTATTACTGTGCAACAAACACAGTGAGAGGAAGTGAATCTGAAGCCAAACAAAAACTTGCTTGTCTTCCAGGAAATTCTGTGCCTTCCAACCTTTGTTTGATCTTCAAAGCATAGCATTCAGAAAATGGTGATGCGCAAAATGTGAAGTGCTGCGTTTGGCAACCTGTTAGAAATAAACTTTTGGTTGACTTGAAATCCTGGCTCGCCTCCATTTGTCCGACTGCGTTCTCTCAGCTAGAAGAGTCTGGTCAGCAGAGACCGGTCATTTCTGATTACATGTTCGCCCAGGCAGTGGTGGGTTCCTAACTGGATTACTACCAGTTCACTGAGAGGGTGTTTTCCATGCACGCTGCTTGTTTCACTCACGTGTGCACCAGCTGCACATTGCTGTGCATGCGCAGTTAACTGAAAATGGTTCTCTGCATGGAGAAGAGACCCGGGAACCGGTTTGTGGGTGTGGCAGGCCTGGGTCGCTGCCGATTCCAGCAACCGAGGCTACCATACCACTACTGGTTCGTATGAACCTGTAGGAACCCATCACTGCACCCAGGGCTGGGCTGCTACGGGTTGACTCGGGTTCGGGCAAACCAGTAGCTAACGTAGTGGCTGGTTTGGAGAACCTCTTAAACCAACCCCTGGCTAACCCCACCCACATCACCGTTCCCCTCTCACTCTGCCCCTCCCAGGAGTCTCCACACAGCCTATTTTGGATGCAGGGCCTATGCAGAGGCTCAGGGAAAGGGAAAATGGGCTTCCTGGAAGGCATCCGGAGCCCAGGGAGGCAGTTTTCGCCTTCTCAGAGGCACAAGGAAAGCCTCTGGAGGCTGAGAAAGGTGAAAACTCATCCCTCACCATGGTGCAGGAGGCCAACTAGGCCACCCCCGCCATGGCCACGACCACCCAACACCCAGGCAGAAAACCCTTTGCTGAAATTTTTGAAGCCCATCCCCCTATTCACCTCAAATCTTCCTTTCTTTGGGCCTCTCCAAAGTCAATTACTCAAAGACAAAAAAAAAAAAAAACAGGACAAGGCAACTTGGAGGGATAGAACATTATTTTCTGATTGATGATAAAGAAATGGCTTGTTTTAATTGTTTCAAATTATTGAATCCATCAATCTTACCCATACAGCTGGCAGGGATTAGAATATGGGAATTTTCTCTACTGGTCCTTGCTCTCCCATTACAGCTTAGAATGGCCCCAATCCCATGGGTCTTTCTTACAGCTTCAAAAACCTGGCTATATTCCTGAGCTGAAGTATTTAATGTGTTAAGGGTCCCCATTCCTGGCTTTACTATTAATTGGCCAGGTATCTTGGCTGTTGTATATATTCTTATGTGCTTTCGAACTGCTAGGTTGGCAGAAGCTGGGACAAGTAACAGGAGCTCACTCTGCTATGTGGTGCTAGGGATTCAAACCGCTTAACTGGCAACCTTCTGATTGAGAAGCTCAACGTCTTAGCCACTGAGCCACCGCATCCCTTTCAAAAAAACCAACCAACTACACTGCAAATATTCCTGGCCCATCTTTGTGACTGCAGAATGAGAACAAGGATTGCTTTAAACCTTGGATTTATTTCTACAATTAAGCAGTTGTTTCCTTGCTTCCTTGCCTGTTGAACAACATAATAAAACCAACTTTAGACAAACGTGTATGTTTCATTAACGTTGGGCCAATGGCTTTTTTATCCTATAGCATATGCAAATATTTTGGTGGTTTCCTCTAAAACCTTTCCATATAGTTTCCGTGCCCCAGCTAGCATTAGCTGTTGTGCCTCTGATTTCTTTGTATCAGTCTATGCCAAGGGAAAATGGGGTGGAAAATGATTTGGTTTCTTCTCTGTTTATTCCTTCTCCCAGGTAATCTATGTTTGTTCAGCACAAATGATGCACAATAACTTTGAATTATCCTGAAAGCATTTTTTTAATGCATTATTTGTTCCAGGTGCGCAGTTGATCAAATTGGAGGAGTCTGGAGGGGATGTGAGAAAACCTGGAGAGTCCCTTCATCTCTCCTGCCAAGCCTCTGGATTCACCTTCAGCAGCCAATGGATGGAGTGGGTGAGACAGGCTCCAGGGAAAGGAATGGAATGGGTGGCCCACATCAGTACAGGGTCATCTAGCACTTACTACCCAAATAATGTGAAGGGACGCTTCATCATCTCCAGAGATGATTCGAATGGTCTGCTGTATCTGCAAATGAACAACCTCAAGCCAGAGGATACAGCACTTTATTACTGTGCAAGAGACACAGTGAGAGGAAGTGAATCTAAAGCCAAACAAAAACTTGTTTGTCTTCCAGGAAATTCTGTGCCTTGCAACCTTTGTTTGATCTTCAAAGCATAGCATTCAGAAAATGCTGACAGGCTAATAACTTGTACCATTCATTCAAGGCAGTGAGCTTTAGGACAGGCATTAGAACTATCCTTTGAAGGAGAATTGTTAGGGATACTCTAAGCCCAAGGCACCTGAACGTCAGACAAGGAATTATGGATGGAAACTGATCAAGGAGAGATTCAACCTAGAAATAAGGAGAACTTTTCTGACAGTGAGAACAATCAAGCAATGGAATAGAAGTTCCCTTTGGAAGTTGTGGGAGCTTCATCACTGGAGGTTTTTAAGAAGGACTGTCATTTGTTGGAAATAGTGTAGGGTCTTCTGCTTTGGTAGGGGGGATCTGATTAAATGACCTACAAGGTGTCTGTTAATCTAATCTAATCCCCTAACCTGAATATATCTTCCCGGGGAAATGTAGACCTTTACGTTGACTTATAATGTCAAAAAGGCCACTGTCAGGATTCTAAGTAACACCCCCAATGAAAGAAAACTCCAAGGTTATGATAAGCAATAATTGGATATGAATATTATTCGGCAAATCTACCGAATCGGTTAGAAGAGGTTCCACCATTGGAGCTGGAAAGCAGGCCACACCTACAGAAGAGGTTCCACAAATTTTTGAAACCCACCACTGGACTGGGGTGACCAAAACTGGATGCAATATTCTAGGTGTGGTCTTTATAGAAGACATTATAGAATGGTATTAGTACCTCACTTGATTGTGATTGTATCCCTCTTTTAATGCAATTTAGGATTACATTGGCATTTTTGGCTGTTCTTGACCTTAAACTGGAAATCTTGAGACAAATGTTAGCTACAGAAAGGGGTCCATGAATTCATAACATCAGACCTAAGAAAATTGGATGAAGCCTTTCATACCCTTTGAAATACAACTGTGCAGTGGAAGAAATTAGCTTTAGGAGACTCTCCCAATTATAATATTTTGCACCTTCCTTCTATTCTTACTCAGTTTGATTATTGACCTGCAAACTAGTCTGTTGCGTTTTTTAACAGGCTCCTCCTTTCCCAGGACAAAGCAGGATATAAACATGTTTTACAGGTAGTCCTTAAATAAAAAACACAATTGAAACCAGATTTCCCTTGTTAAGGCAGTCATTAAGTGAATCATACCTTACTTTACATTTTTGGCCATGGTTGTTAAGTGATTCACTGCAGTTGTTAAGTGGTAGTCAGTTGAACTCAGCTTCCTCCATTGACTTTGCACAATGGTGAGATTTAAATAATTTAACAACTGGTTCTCTGCCCTAATGGCCAGTTGGGTTGCTGTAGCCATAGTGGGTGTGGCCATAGGATGTGGCAGGGAGCATTTGGCCTACTGAACCCCCCTGGGAGCAAAAACAGGCCATGGGGGGAGCACCTCCCACTATTTGCCCCGTTTTGGGCCTAGTAGTCCTCCCTGCATTTACCTGGGACCAAAATGGGGCATATGGGGACTCCTGGAAGGGGCATTGACCGATGATCTCTGGAGAGCCAAGGATGGAGGCCATGCTTCCATCCTAGTTCTCCTTGACCTCTCGGCGGCTTTCAATACCATCGACCATGGTATCCTTCTGCGACGACTGCGGGAGGTGGGGGTGGGGGGCACTGTTTTGCAGTGGTTCTCCTCCTACCTCTCGGACAGGTCGCAGTCGGTGTTAGTTGGGGGGCAGAGATCGACCCCTAGGCCCCTAACATATGGGGTGCTGCAGGGTTCGGTCTTATCCCCCCTACTATTTATCATCTACATGAAACCGCTGGGCGAGATCAGTCGGAGGCACAGAATAAGATACCACCAATACGCGGACGATACCCAGTTGTATCAGTCCGCCCCGTGCCAACTGAATGAAGCGGTGGACGTGATGAACTGGGGTCTTGAAGCCGTTAGGGACTGGATGAGGGCTAACAAGCTTGTACTCAACCCGGATAAGACCGAGTGGCTGTTGTGTTTCCCTCCCAATAATTTGGCTAGTGTTCCATCACTCAGGCTGGGGGGCCAAATATTATACCCCTCAGACAGGGTTCGCAACTTGGGAGTCCTCCTGGAGCCACAGCTGACCTTTGACCACCATCTGTCGACTGTGACCAGGTGGGCATTTGCCCAGGTTCACCTGGTGCGCCAGTTGCGACCCTACCTGAACCAGGAGGCTCTCACAACAGTCACTCGTGCCCTTGTGACCTCTAGGCTGGAATACTGCAACGTGCTCTACATGGGGCTGCCCTTGAAGAGCATCCGGCAACTTCAGCTAGTCCAGAATGCGGCTGGCGAGTGATTGTGGGTGCACCTCGGTTCGCCCACATAACACCTATCCTCCGCGAGCTGCGCTGGCTACCTGTTGATCTCCGGGTGCGCTTCAAGGTGCTACTTACCACCCATAAAGCCCTTCATGGTAGTGGATCTGGGTACTTGAGAGACCGCCTCCTGCCAATTACCTCCTCGCGACCTATCAGATCACACAAATTAGGCCTCCTCCGAGTTCCATCCGCCAGTCAGTGTCAACTGGCAACCACGCAGAGGAGAGCCTTTTCAGTAGTAGCTCCGACTCTTTGGAACGATCTCCCCGTGGAGATTCGTACCCTCACCACCCACCAGACCTTCCGCACAGCCCTCAAGATCTGGCTATCCCATCAGGCCTGGGGTTAAAGATTGTAATTCGTCCCCACCCGAATGATGAATGTTGTTTCTATTTTTAATTATGTACTGTTTTTATATATCACTGTCTGTATTCCCTTCCCCACAAGTTGTAAGCCGCCCTGAGTCCCCTCAGGTAAAAGGGCGGCCTATAAATAAACTTACAATTACAATTACAATTACAATTACAATTACAGGAGAGGAAGGGGTGTGGCCAGCCAGCAATTTAACAACCGTTTCGCCTAAACCAGCCCGAACCAGCTGAATACACTGATTTTGCCTCATTCTTAACTCGGAAACCTTGAGACAAATTTTAACTCCAGAATGAGATCCACAAATTTATAATAAGAGAACTATGCAAATTGGTTGAAGCTTTTCACACCCTTGAAAGCAGCTCTTTCAAATACAGCTCTGAAAAAGAAGAAGAAGAAGAAGTCAAGACATTAGTTTCAAGAGACCCCACCTGTCTCACAGTTAGGATGTTGTACGCCTAACCTGTAGGGCATCTAGGGTGAATCTCTCCTTGATCAGTTTCCATCCATTATTCCTTTTCTGGCCTTCAGGTGCTTTGGAAAATAGCTTGATCCCCTCCTCTCTGTGGCAGCCTCTCAAATATTGGAACACTTCTACCATGTCTCCCCTCGTCCTTCTCTTCACTAACTAGCTATGCCCAGTTCAGAGGTGAGTTTCTACCTTTTCGCACCAGTTCAGCAGAACCGGTTCATCAAATCTACCGAACCGGTTAGAAGAGGTTCCACTAGTGGACCCGGAAAACAGGCCACACCTACAGAAGAGGTTCCAAAAATTTTTGAAACCCACCACTGGCCCAGTTCCTGTAATTGTTCTTCATAAATTTTAATCTACAGTCCCCTAATCCCCTTGGTTGCTCTTCTCTGCACTTTTTCTATGAGCTCAACATCTTTTTTACACTGGGCTGACCCAAACTGGTTGCAATATTCTAGGTGTGGTCTTCCTAAGACTTTATAGAGTGGTGTTAGTACCTCATGTGATTTTGATTGTATCCCTCTTTTAATGCAATTTAGGATTGCATTGGCATTTTGGCTGTACTTGACCTTAAACTGGAAATCTTGAGACAAATGTTAGCTACAGAAAGGCGTCCATGAATTCATAACATCGGACCTAAGAAAATTGGATGAAGCCTTTCATACCCTTTGAAATACAACTGTGCAGAGGAAGAAATTAGCTTTAGGAGACTCTCCCAATTATAATATTTTGCACCTTTCTTCTCTTCTTAGTTTGATTACTGACCTCAAAACTAGTCTGTTGCATTTTTTTAACAGGCTCCTCCTTTCCCAGGACAAAGCAGGATATAAACATGTTTTACAGGTAGTCCTTGAATAAAAAATTCAGCTGAAACCAGACTTCCCTTGTTAAGGCAGTCATTAAGTGAATCATACCTTACTTTACATTTTTGGCCATGGTTGTTAAGTGATTCACTGCAGTTGTTAAGTGGTAGTCAGTTGAACTCAGCTTCCTCCATTGACTTTGCACAATGGTGAGGTTCAAATAATTTAACAACTGCCCTATTGACCAGTTGGGTTGCTGTAGCCATAGTGGGTGTGGCAGGCAGCATTTGGCCTCCTTCACCCCCCTCCTGGGAGCAAAAACAGGCCAAGGGGGGAACAGACCCCTCCTTTTGCCTCGTTTTGGGCCTAGTAGTCCTCCCTGCACTTACCTATGACCAAAATGGGGCATATGGGGACTCCTGGAAGGGGCAGGAGAGGAAGGGGTGTGGCCAGCCAGTAATTTAACAACCAGTTCACCTAAACAAGCCCGAACCAGCTGAATACACTGATTTTGCCTCATTCTTAACTCGGAAACCTTGAGACAAATTTTAACTCTAGAATGAGGTCCACAAATTTATAATAAGAGAACTATGCAAATTGGTTGAAGCTTTTCACACCCTTGAAAGCAGCTCTTTCAAATACAGCTCTGAAAAAGAAGAAGAAGAAGAAGAAGAAGAAGAAGAAGAAGAAGAAGAAGAAGAAGAAGAAGAAGAAGAAGAAGTCAAGACATTAGTTTCAAGAGACCCCACCTCTCTCACAGTTAGGATGTTCTGCATCTTCTTTATCTTCTTCCTCAGCCTTTCAGGTAGTTGGATCCTCTTGATCATATGTGATCATGGATAAACCCTACTTTTCAAGTTGTCCCCCCCCTGATCTCCTCTGTATCATTCCATTGCAGGCTGCCGCTCCCAAGGTGAGTTGGCGGAGACTGGAGGAGGCACTGTAGCCCCTGGAGGTTCCCTCCGCCTAACCTGTAGGGCATCTGGATTCACCATGGGAAGCTATGAAATGCACTGGATCCGTCGCGCTCCCAAAAATGGACTGGAGTGGGCAGGTGGAACAAGAGGTTCACGAAGTGGTCAATGGTACAACCCCAAAGTCTATGGCAGATTCCTCATCTCTGTGGACAATTCCCAAAGCTTAGTTTATCTCCAGATGAACAGCGTGAAGCCTGAAGACACTGCCTCGTACTATTGTCCAAGGAGCACTATGGCTTAATTTCCCTTCTAGCTTGTACAATTTCCCCAATAGCCCCTTGAGAGAAGAAACTGAGACACGTGACCCAGACTAGCAACGCCTTCCCCTCAACTTCTTCTCTCAAGGGACACTTGGAAATATTATACAAGGCCTATCTTTGCATCCTCTGCCAGTGGAGTGCAGCTGGCTGAAATGCAGAAGTTCTGATAATATGAACCACAAATCCAGCAGATCAAATTCCGACTCAAACCTTTATTCTCAATGCACAACATGTGTACAATAAGATTGGCTGAGCGTCCCTTAGAGAATGCCCCCATGTCATTGACATGCACTGCCACTGGTTTTTATATTAACAGCTATTTTATAGCTGAATCAGGCAGGAACCTGGAAAATAACTGGAATGGTTTGTTGGTTATCACACCCCATCACATCATTTTTATTCTCCTGTCATTCAAGAGAGAGTTGCAGTTTCAAAAGGTGCTCCAACTTCTACCTGAAAATGGATCTTTTAAAGGAAAAAAAATATACAGCCACTTATTACTGTGCAAGGAACACAGTGAAAAGAAAAAATCTTGATGGTGTCAAAGTTTGAAACTGATTCTAAAGGGGGCAGTAAATAACTGTAGGGTGAATTAGAGAGTGACAAGAAAACACTTGAAGCCAAACCAAGCAAAGAAAACATATTTTTTAAGAGATCAACAGCTGTTGGTTTTTCATCCGTGTCAATATCATTACAGGCCTGCCAGGTTCTTCCTGTTGATTGGAGACAATGAATGGAAATAGTTCCTCATTCTAGCACATGCTTCCATCTCACCAAATTTTAAGATCTCCATGCTGCAATGCCTTTTTATTAAATATCTTTAAGATAGGTAGGTCGGTTGATAGATAGATGATAGATAGATAGATAGATAGATAGATAGATAGATAGATAGATAGATAGATAGATAGAGATAGATAGATAGATAGATAGATAGATAGAGAGAGAGAGAGAGAGAGAGAGATAGAGATAGAGATAGAGATAGATAGATAGATAGATAGATAGATAGATAGATAGATAGATAGAGATAGAGATAGAGATAGAGATAGAGATAGAGATAGAGATAGAGATAGAGATAGAGATAGAGATAGAGATAGATTGGATTGGATTGGATTGGATTGGATTGGATTGGATTGGATTGGATTGGATTGGAATGGAATGGAATGGAATAGAATTGAATTGAATTGAATGGACTTGAATAGACTTGAATAGAATTCTTTATTAGCCAAATATGATTGGACACAGAAGGAATTTGTCTTTGGTGCATATGCTCTCAGTGTAAATAAAAAGAGAAAATACATTTTTCAAGAATCATAAGGTACAGCACTTAAGAATCATAAGGTACAGCACTTAGTCTTCGGTTACAAATAACCAATCAAATCCTATTAGGAAACAATCAATATAAATCATAAGGATCCAAGCAACAAAGTTACAGTCCTGCAGTCATAAGTGGGAGGAGATGGGTGATAGGAATGATGAGGAGACTAATAGTAATAGTAATGCAGCCTTAGTGAATGGTTTGACAGTGTTGAGGGAATTATTTGTTTAGCAGAATGATGGCATTCGGGTGGGGGGGAACTGTTATTGTGTCTAGTTGTCTTGGTGTACAGTGCTCTATAGCACCATTTTGAGGATAGGAGTTGAAACAATTTATGTCCAGATGTGAGGGGTCTGTAAGTATTTTCGGGGCCTCTTTTTGACTCGTGCGGTGTACAGGTCCTCAGTGGAAAGCAGATTGGCAGTAATCATTTTTTTTTCTACAGTTCTGATTATCCTCCGAAGTCTGTGTCTGTCATGTTGCAGAACCAAACCAGAGAGTTATAGAGGTGCAGATGACAGACTCAATAATTCATCTGTAGAACTGTATCAGCAACTCCTTGGGCAGTTTGAGCTTCCCGAGTTGGCACAGAAATAACTTTCTTTGTTGTTCTTTTTTGATGATGTTTTTGATGTTAGATAGATAGACAGACAGGTGGATGGATGGATGATGGATGGATGGATGGATGGATGGATGGATGGATGGATGGATAGATAGATAGATGATAGATGATAGATGATAGATGATAGATGATAGATGATAGATGATAGATGATAGATGATAGATGATAGATGATAGATGATAGATGATAGATGATAGATGATAGATGATAGATGATAGATGATAGACAGACAGACAGACAGACAGACAGACAGACAGACAGACAGACAGATAGATAGATAGATAGATAGATAGGATGGGCGGACGGACAGACAGACAGACAGACAGACAGACCGACAGACAGACAGACAGACAGACAGACAGACAGACAGACAGACAGACAGACAGACAGACAGACAGACAGATAGATAGATAGATAGATAGATAGATAGATAGACAGACTGGTAGACGGGTAGACGGATAGACGGATAGATGGATAGACGGATAGACGGATCGAATAGAATAGAATTCTTTATTGGCCAAATATCGTTAAGTGTTGTACGTTATGAAAATAAGGTACAAGGTCAGAATTTGCATCTGTAGAAAGTTAGTGCCAACCCCTCTCCCAGAAGAATGAAATATTTTGAGAAATAATAAAAAGGAAGAATATTATATTTCCCTAAAGGAGGAATGGAGAAAAATGCTCTTGGAAATCAACCCCTACCTTTCTTAATAGTCCTAACAGACATTTTGTGCTCATTGAGAAATATTGGGTCAGACTATCTAAAAAACAAAAGACCTTCAGGTCTAGAACAGAGCAGAGCAGAACAAAACAAAACAGAATAGAATAGAATGTGGAGTGGAATTGAGTGGAGTAGAATGGAATGGAATGGAATGGAATAGAATAGGACAGGACAGGACAGGACAGGACAGGATAGAATTCTTCATTGGCCAAGTATGATTGGACACACAAGGAATTTGTCTCTGGTGCATATGCTCTCAGTGTACATAAAAGAAAAGATGCATTCTTTAAGGATCATAACGTACAACACTTAACGATAGTCACAGGGTACAAATAAGCAATCAAATAATATTAGGAAACAATCAATATAAATTGTAAGGATACAAGCAACAAAGTTACAGTCCTGCAGTCATAAGCGGGAGGAGATGGGTGATAGGAATTAACAAGGAATTAACGAGGATTAACAAGCTTGTGCTCAACCCGGAAAAGACCGAGTGGCTGTTGTGTTTTCCTCCCAAAGATTTGGCCAATAATCCAACACTCAGGCTGGGGGGTCAAATTTTACACCCCTCAGAGAGGGTCCGCAACTTGGGAGTCCTCCTGGATCCACAGCTGTCATTCGACCATCATATAGCGGCTGTGACCAGGGGGGCATTCGCCCAGGTACGCCTGGTGCGCCAGTTGCGACCCTACCTGAACCGGGAGGCCCTCACAACAGTCACTCGGGCCCTTGTGACCTCTAGGCTGGAATACTGCAACGTGCTCTACATGGGGCTGCCCTTGAGGAGCATCCGGCGACTTCAGCTAGTACAGAACGCAGCCGCGCGAGTGATTGCGGGTGCACCCCGATTCACCCGCATTACACCTATCCTCCGCGAGTTGCGCTGGCTACCTGTCGATCTCCGGATGCGCTTCAAGGTGTTATTGATCACCCATAAAGCCCTACATGGCAGTGGATCTGGATACTTGAGAGACCGCCTTCTGCCAATTACCTCCCTACGACCTATAAGATCCCATAGATTAGGCCTCCTCCGCATTCCATCGGCCAGCCAGTGTCGGCTGGCAACCACAAGGAGGAGGGCCTTCTCAGCAGTAGCCCCGACCCTTTGGAACGAGCTCCCCGTGGAGATTCGTACCCTCTCCACCGTCCAGGCCTTCCGCACTGCCTTGAAGAACTGGCTCGCCCGTCAGGCCTGGGGATAAGGATTTCTACCCCGCCCGAATGTTGTATGCATGTTGCTCATTATTTTATTATGTGTTGTTGTCTCAATGTTGTATTTCCCCTTTCCCTGGTTTTCTGTGAGCCGCCCTGAGTCCCCTCAGGGAAAAGGGCGGCCTACAAATGCAAATAAAAAACCTCTAAAAAAAAAAAAAAAAACCTCTAAGGAATGATGAGAAGATTAATCATAATAGTAATGCAGCCTTAGTGAATAGTTTGACAGTGTTGAGGGAATTATTTGTTTAGCAGAATGATGGCATTTGGGGGGGGGGGAACTGTTATTGTGTCTAGCTGTCTTGGTGTGCAGTGCTCTATAGCACCATTTTGATGATAGGAGTTGAAACAATTTATGTCCAGATGTGAGGGGTCTGTAAGTATTTTCACAGCCCTCTCTTTGATTCATGCACTGTACAGGTCCTCAATGGAAGGCAGATTGGCAGTAATCATTTTTTTCTGCAGTTCTGATTATCCTCCGAAGTCTGTGTCTGTCATGTTGCAGAACCAAACCAGAGAGTTATAGAGGTGCAGATGACAGACTCAATAATTCCTCTGTAGAACTGTATCAGCAACTCCTTGGGCAGTTTGAGCTTCCCGAGTTGGCACAGAAAGAACTTTCTTTGTTGTTCTTTTTTGATGATGTTTTTGATGTTAGATAGATAGACAGACAGATAGATAGATGGATGGATGATGGATGGATGGATGGATGGATGATAGGTAGGTAGGTAGGTAGGTAGGTAGGTAGGTAGGTAGGTAGGTAGGTAGACAGACAGACAGACAGACAGACAGACAGACAGACAGACAGATAGGCAGATGGATGGATGGATGGATGGATGGATGGATGGATGGATGGATGGATGGACAGACGGATAAGCAAAAACAACAATTCATAAGATTTTTTCCCCCTAGGTTTTTCCTGATTCTACCACTTTGTCTTTCCTTTTCAGGCTGTCACTCAGCAGTTCAGTTGGTGGAGACTGGAGGAGGTGTTAGATAGATAGACAGACAGATAGATAGATAGATGGATGGATGATGGATGGATGGATGGATGATAGGTAGGTAGGTAGGTAGGTAGGTAGGTAGGTAGGTAGGTAGATAGATAGATAGATAGATAGATAGATAGATAGATAGATAGATAGATAGATAGATAGACAGACAGACAGAGAGAGAGACAGACAGACAGACAGACAGACAGACAGACAGACAGACAGGCAGGCAGACAGACAGACAGACAGACAGGCAGGCAGGCGGATGGATGGATGGATGGATGGATGGATAGACAGACGGATAAGCAAAAACAACAATTCATAAGATTTTTTCCCCCTAGGTTTTTCCTGATTCTACCACTTTGTCTTTCCTTTTCAGGCTGTCACTCAGCAGTTCAGTTGGTGGAGACTGGAGGAGGTGTTGTAGCTCCAGGAAGGTCACTCCGCTTGTCCTGTAAAACATCTGGATTCAACTTTGCAGGCTACAACATGGCCTGGGTCCGTGGAGCTTCTGAGGATGTACTAGAGTGGGTGGCAACTATTCATTCTAATGGAGCTAGCCAATGGTACAACTCCAAAGTCAAGGGAAGATTCACTATCTCCAGGGACAATTCCCAAAGTTCTCTTCACCTCCAAATGAACAGCCTCAAGGCCTTGTATTATTGTACAACAGACACAGTGACTCCTCTTCCCTTCAAGCTTGTGCAATTTCTCCATGGGTCCCTTGAGAGGAAGTGGTCATCCCTGCTGCTGTTCTCGCTCAGCTTCTTCATTCAATTGTCCCTAAAATATCTATCTCTATCTCTATCTCTCTCTATCTCTATCTCTATCTCTATCTCTATCTCTATCTCTATCTCTATCTCTATCTCTATCTCCACCTACACCTACACCTACACCTACACACACACACACAAACACATATATATATTATGTGTGTGTGTGTTATCTATCTATCTATCTATCTATCTATCTATCTATCTATCTATCTCTATACATCTATGTATCTCTATCCATATCTATCTATCTATCTATCTATCTATCTATCTATCTATCTATCTATCTATCTATCTATCTATCTATCCACTTATCTATCTATCTATCTATCTATCTATCTATCTATCTATCTATCTATCTATCTATCTATCTATCTATCTATCCATCCATGTGTGTGTGCGTGTGTGTGTGTGTTTGTGTATATTCCAGCATAAGTCTTGAATGTCTTTAGCCCTCTCAGCCAAACACAGATGCCCTCTGGAAACAAATATTGTGGGGGTAAGACACCCCTAATACCCCTTGGGGGGGTTCTTTTACAATTCAGCTTGTTGTGCCTTAAAATGGCTTCTACTGTCCTGCTGTAAAATGGCTTCTACTGTTCGGTGCAGTGGAGTTGCCATGATAATGACTTCACACTACTCAACAAGGGGGCTCCCTCTGGTAAGGGGAAATATCCAATATTAGAAATTACATTTGGTCTGGCCATTTTCGTCCTATAAATAAATATCCAGCCAACACCTAGTTAGCGGCTAGTAAGTTATAGTTGAGCTTGTACAATTTATCCAGAGGACCCTTGAGAAGAAGAGGTCATCCTTGCTGCTGCTCTCACTCAGCTTCTTCATTCAATTGTCCCTAAAAGTATCTGCATCAGTTATAATTGTGCAGCTTCTGTCCTGGAGCACCACAGGACTGGATTCATCCTTGTTAATATTCGTTGGACATTGGTAGCTAGATGTTATTCTACTTGATCCAAAGGCTCAATCAGGAATTGAACTCATGGTCCTTCATCTCTTAGATGATTATGTGGTGTGTTGTTTTAACACGTTCACAGGCCCTGGTGCTCATTGGTCTCAGAAAGAAGATACAATGATAGAATCTTTGAAAGAAACACAGCCTAAACAAAACAACAACAGCAGTTCTAGAGCAGAGCAGAATGGAACATATGGAAGAGAAGTGAAGGAAAGCAGTATGTAAAGCAGTAGTCTAAGTGCTATTGCTATTAACAGGTTAACAGACTTGGAAGGGATCTTGTAGGTCATCTACTCGACCTCCCAACCCAAGCAGGAGACCCTACACCATTTCCAACAAATGGCAGTCCAATCTCTTCATGAAAGCCTCCAGTGATGAAGCTCCCACAACTTCCAAATGCAACTTCTGTTCCAGTGGTTTGATTGTTCTCACTATCTGAAAATTTCTCCTTATTTCTAGGGTGAATCTCTCCTTGATCAGTTTCCATCCATTATTCCTTTTCTGGCCTTCAGGTGCTTTGGAAAATAGCTTGATCCCCTCCTCTCTGTGGCAGCCTCTCAAATATTGGAACACTTCTACCATGTCTCCCCTCGTCCTTCTCTTCACTAACTAGCTATGCCCAGTTCAGAGGTGGGTTTCTACCTTTTCGCACCAGTTCAGCAGAACCGGTTCATCAAATCTACCGAACCGGTTAGAAGAGGTTCCACTAGTGGACCCGGAAAACAGGCCACACCTACAGAAGAGGTTCCAAAAATTTTTGAAACCCACCACTGGCCCAGTTCCTGTAATTGTTCTTCATAAATTTTAATCTACAGTCCCCTAATCCCCTTGGTTGCTCTTCTCTGCACTTTTTCTATGAGCTCAACATCTTTTTTACACTGGGCTGACCCAAACTGGTTGCAATATTCTAGGTGTGGTCTTCCTAAGACTTTATAGAGTGGTGTTAGTACCTCATGTGATTTTGATTGTATCCCTCTTTTAATGCAATTTAGGATTGCATTGGCATTTTTGGCTGTACTTGACCTTAAACTGGAAATCTTGAGACAAATGTTAGCTACAGAAAGGCGTCCATGAATTCATAACATCGGACCTAAGAAAATTGGATGAAGCCTTTCATACCCTTTGAAATACAACTGTGCAGAGGAAGAAATTAGCTTTAGGAGACTCTCCCAATTATAATATTTTGCACCTTTCTTCTCTTCTTAGTTTGATTACTGACCTCAAAACTAGTCTGTTGCGTTTTTTTAACAGGCTCCTCCTTTCCCAGGACAAAGCAGGATATAAACATGTTTTACAGGTAGTCCTTGAATAAAAAATTCAGCTGAAACCAGACTTCCCTTGTTAAGGCAGTCATTAAGTGAATCATACCTTACTTTACATTTTTGGCCATGGTTGTTAAGTGATTCACTGCAGTTGTTAAGTGGTAGTCAGTTGAACTCAGCTTCCTCCATTGACTTTGCACAATGGTGAGGTTCAAATAATTTAACAACTGCCCTATTGACCAGTTGGGTTGCTGTAGCCATAGTGGGTGTGGCAGGCAGCATTTGGCCTCCTTCACCCCCCTCCTGGGAGCAAAAACAGGCCAAGGGGGGAACAGTCCCCTCCTTTTGCCTCGTTTTGGGCCTAGTAGTCCTCCCTGCACTTACCTGTGACCAAAATGGGGCATATGGGGACTCCTGGAAGGGGCAGGAGAGGAAGGGGTGTGGCCAGCCAGTAATTTAACAACCAGTTCACCTAAACAAGCCCGAACCAGCTGAATACACTGATTTTGCCTCATTCTTAACTCGGAAACCTTGAGACAAATTTTAACTCTAGAATGAGGTCCACAAATTTATAATAAGAGAACTATGCAAATTGGTTGAAGCTTTTCACACCCTTGAAAGCAGCTCTTTCAAATACAGCTCTGAAAAAGAAGAAGAAGAAGAAGAAGAAGAAGAAGAAGAAGAAGAAGAAGAAGAAGAAGAAGTCAAGACATTAGTTTCAAGAGACCCCACCTCTCTCACAGTTAGGATGTTCTGCATCTTCTTTATCTTCTTCCTCAGCCTTTCAGGTAGTTGGATCCTCTTGATCATATGTGATCATGGATAAACCCTACTTTTCAAGTTGTCCCCCCCTGATCTCCTCTGTATCATTCCATTGCAGGCTGCCGCTCCCAAGGTGAGTTGGCGGAGACTGGAGGAGGCACTGTAGCCCCTGGAGGTTCCCTCCGCCTAACCTGTAGGGCATCTGGATTCACCATGGGAAGCTATGAAATGCACTGGATCCGTCGCGCTCCCAAAAATGGACTGGAGTGGGCAGGTGGAACAAGCGGTTCAGGAAGTGGTCAATGGTACAACCCCAAAGTCTATGGCAGATTCCTCATCTCTGTGGACAATTCCCAAAGCTTAGTTTATCTCCAGATGAACAGCGTGAAGCCTGAAGACACTGCCTCGTACTATTGTACAAGGAGCACTATGGCTTAATTTCCCTTCTAGCTTGTACAATTTCCCCAAGGCCCTCTTGAGAGAAGAAACTGAGACACATGACCCAGACTAGCAACGCCTTCCCCTCAACTTCTTCTATCAAGGGACACTTGGAAATATTATACAAGGCCTATCTTTGCATCCTCTGCCGGTGGAGTGCAGCTGGCTGAAATGCAGAAGTTCTGATAATATGAACCACAAATCCAGCAGATCAAATTCCGACTCAAACCTTTATTCTCAATGCACAACATGTGTACAATAAGATTGGCTGAGCGTCCCTTAGTGAATGCTCCCATGTCATTGACATGTACTGCCACTGGTTTTTAGATTATCAGCTATTTTATAGCTGAATTAGGCAGGAACCTGGAAAATAACTGGAATGGTTTGTTGGTTATCACACCCCATCACATCATTTTCATTTTCCTATCATTCAAGAGAGAGTTGCAGTTTCAAAAAGTGGCTCCAACTTGAAAATGGATCTTTTAAAGGAAAAAAAGATACAGCCGCTTATTACTGTGCAAGGAATACAGTGAAAGCAAAAAATCTTGATGGTGTCAAAGTTTGAAACTGATTCTAAAGGGGGCAGTAAATAACTGTAGGGTGAATTAGAGAGCAACAAGAAAACACTTGAAGCCAAACCAAGCAAAGAAAACATATTTTTTAAGAGATCAACAGCTGTTGGTTTTTCATCCGTGTCGATATCATTACAGGCCTGCCAGGTTCTTCCTGTTGATTGGAGACAATGAATGGAAATAGTTCCTCATTCTAGCACATGCTTCCATCTCACCAAATTTTAAGATCTCCATGCTGCAATGCCTTTTTATTAAATATCTTTATGATAGAGAGATAGAGAGATGGATGGATGGATGGATGGATGGATGGAGGGAGGGAGGGAGGGATATATATATATATATATATATATATATATATATATATATATATATATATATATATATATAGAGAGAGAGAGAGAGAGAGAGAGAGAGATAGATAGATATAGATATAGATATAGATATAGATATAGATATAGATATAGATATAGATATAGATATAGATAGATAGATAGATAGATAGATAGATAGATAGATAGATAGATAGATAGATAGACAGACAGACAGACAGACAGACAGACAGACAGACAGACAGACAGATAGACGGGTAGACGGGTAGACGGGTAGACGGATAGACGGATAGACGGATAGACGGATAGACGGATAGACGGATAGACGGATAGACGGATAGACGGATAGACGGATAGACGGATAGACGGATAGACGGATAGACGGATAGACGGATAGATGGATAGACGGATAGACGGATAGACGGATAGACAGATAGACAGATAGATGGATAGACGGATCGAATAGTGTTGTACGTTATGAAAATAAGGTACGAGGTCAGAATTTGCATCTGTAGAAAGTTAGTGCCCACCCCTCTCCCAGAAGAATGAAATATATTGAGAAATAATAAAAAGGCAGAATATTATATTTCCCTAAAGGAGGAATGGAGAAACATGCTCTTGGAAATCAACCCCTACCTTTCTTAATAGTCCTAACAGATATTTTGTGCTCATTGAGAAATATTGGGTCAGACTATCTACAAAACAAAAGACCTTCAGCTCTAGAACAAAGCAGAGCAGAACAGAAGAGAACACAACAGAAAAAACAGAATAGAATAGAATGTGGAGTGGAACTGAGTGGAGTGCAATGGAATAGAATAGAACAGGACAGGACAGGGCAGGACAGGATAGAATTCTTCATTGGCCAAGTATGATTGGAAACACAAGGAATTTGTCTCTGGTGCATATGCTCTCAGTGTACATAAAAGAAAAGATGCATTCATTAACGATCATAACGTACAACACTTAACGATAGTCATAGGGTACAAATAAGCAATCAAATAATATTAGGAAACAATCAATATAAATCGTAAAGATACAAGCAACAAAGTTACAGTCCTGCAGTCATAAGCGGGAGGAGATGGGTGATAGGAATGATGAGAAGACTAATAGTAATAGTAATGCAGCCTTAGTGAATGGTTTGACAGTGTTGAGGGAATTATTTGTTTAGCAGAATGATGGCATTCGGGGGGAAAAACTGTTCTTGTGTCTAGTTGTCTTGGTGTGCAGTGCTCTATAGCACCATTTTGAGGATAGGAGTTGAAACAATTTATGTCCAGATGTGAGGGGTCTGTAAGTATTTTCAGGGCCTCTTTTTGACTCGTGCAGTGTACAGGTCCTCAGTGGAAAGCAGATTGGCAGTAATCGTTTTTTTCTGCAGTTCTGATTATCCTCCGAAGTCTGTGTCTGTCATGTTGCAGAACCAAACCAGAGAGTTATAGAGGTGCAGATGACAGACTCAATAATTCCTCTGTAGAACTGTATCAGCAACTCCTTGGGCAGTTTGAGCTTCCTGAGTTGGCGCAGAAAGAACTTTCTTTGTTGTGCTTTTTTGATGATGTTTTTGATGTTAGATAGATAGACAGACAGGTAGATGGATGATGGATGGATGGATGGATGGATGGATGGATGGATGGATGGATGGATGGATAGATAGATGATAGACAGGCAGACAGGCAGACAGGCAGACAGGCAGACAGGCAGACAGGCAGACAGGCAGACAGGCAGACAGGCAGACAGGCAGATGGATGGAAGGATGGATGGATGGATGGATGGATGGATGGATGGATGGATGGACGGACGGACAGACAGACAGTGTGTGTACACATATACCCACATACATGCATACACACACAAATACACACTTCAAATCAGTGTTAACTCCCTATAATTCCTGGATAAGTTCCTGCTTAGGAAGTGGTTTGCCATCATCTGCTTCCTAATGACATGACTAGTAAAGGGCTCTGGTAAAATATTTGCCTTTTTATCCTCAAAGACATGCAAATATGTAGAGAATTTTCTTTAAATGCTTGCCCTCTGCCCTTCCAGAAGCAGTGATGCCCATAAAGCCAAGGTGTTCTTCCTTTGTTTCCTCCATAAATAATCCAATAGCAAACCCCTTAAGAGGAAGAAAAAAATGATGTATGGTCTCCCGTTTCTTCTTCTTTTAACAATAGGGAGAGGTACTTGTGGAATGGTCTTCCAGAAGAGCTACGTGTGAATGTTGAATTTCCTGAAATAATCTTTTTATGTTGTCATTCTAGGGGTGCAGTCTGCGGTACAATTGGTGGCATCTGGAGGGGATGTGAGAAGACCTGGGGAGTCTCTTCGTCTCTCCTGCCAAGCCTCTGGATTCAACTTCAAGGACCATTGGATGACCTGGGTGAGGCAAGCTCCTGGAAAAGGCTTGGAATGGGTTTTGTATATAGGAACCTCCTCCTCTCCAATTTACTATTCGGATAAAGTCAAGGGACGCTTCACCATCACCAGGGATGACTCCCGCAACCAGATTCATCTGCAAATGAGCAGCCTGAAATTAGAGGACACAGCTGTCTATTACTGTGGGAGACTCACAGTGAGAGGAAATGAATATGAAACCAAGCAAAAAACATTTCCCCCTTCTAATAAATTCTCTATCATGCCTCCTCTGTAGAGGTTCCGGAGGATTAGCCCTCAAAGAAAAGTGAAAGGGCAATTTTAATCTCTTACAACTTAAGCTAATGAGGTATGTGTTGTGTACTACAGTTTCCTCTCTGGTCTGTTTGGCTGGGGTGGGGGGGACGAATCCTTGTTACTGATTGGTTACCTGTTTGACAGCTGGGGTATATAAAGGGCTGTCAAACAGGGCTCAGCTGTTGCCAGTTAGCTAATACGCGTGAAATGTGAAGTGCCGCGTTTGGCAACCTGTTAGAAATAAACTGTTGGCTGACTTGAAGTCCTGGCTCTCCTCCGTTTGTCCGACCGCGTTTTCTCAGCTAGAACAGTCTGATCAGCAGAGACCGGTCATTTCTGATTACATGTTCGCCCAGGCAGTGGTGGATTCCTAACCAGATTACTACCAGTTCACTGAGAGGGTGTTTTACTTGCACGCTGCTTGTTTCACTCACGTGTGCACCGGCTGCACATTGCTGTGCATGCGCAGTTAACTGAAAATGGTTCTATGTATGGAGAAGAAACCCGAAAACCGGTTTGTGGGTGTGACAGGCCTGGGTCACTACCGATTCCAGCAACCGAGGCCACCATACCACTACCGGTTCCTATGAACCGGTACAAACTGGTAGGAACCCACCACTGCACCCAGGGCTGGGCTGCTACGGGTTTACTCGGGTTCGGGCAAACCAGTAGCTAACGTTGTGGTTGGTTTGGAGAACCTCTTAAACCAACCCCTGGCTAACCCCACCCACCTCACCATTCCCCTCTCACTCTGCCCCTCCCAGGAGTCTCCACACAGCCTATTTTGGATGCAGGGCCCATGCAGAGGCTCAGGGATAGGGAAAATGGGTCTCCTGAAAGGCATCCGGAGCCCAGGGTGGCAGTTTTCGCCCTCTCAGAGGTACAAGGAAAGTCTTTGGAGGCTGCGAAAGGTGAAAACTCTCATCCCTCACCATGGTGCAGGAGGCCAACTAGGCCACCCCCGCCATGGCTATGCCCACCCACCAATTGGGCAGAAAACCCGTTGATGAAATTTTTGTCAAAAATTTATTTTATTTCTTTAAAAAAAAACACAAATATTTCATCATTTGTCAATCATTAAGACATTGAAGTACAATTTTTTTGTGTGCCCCTCCCTCCCTCCCTCCACCCCCAACCCCCCTCCTCCTTCCCCCCCGACTTCCCAGAACCCGTACATGGTATGGATTTTTAACTAACACAGTCTAAAATCTATTGAGAAAAAAGAAATAAAGAAAATAATGACATTCTACATTGACCTTAGCTTCTTCTTACTGAACTAACTTTTAACAGTTTAAATCATTTCTGATCTTAAGCATAGGCTAACTGGAATTTCTTGGTCCCATATTTATTTTGTATATAGTCAATCCATTTTTTCCAGTCTCGTTTATATCTCTCATTTGAATGATCTTTAAGATATGCCGATATTTTAGCCATCTCGGCTAAGTTTGTCACTTTCAATGTCCATTCTTGGATTGTAGGCAAGTCTTCCTTCTTCCAATATTGCACCACCAACAGTCTTGCTGCAGTTATTAGGTGCAGAATCAAATTAGTCTCTACCACTGTAAAGTCAGTACATATACCTAGTAAAAATAACTAAGGAATAAACTTTATCCTTCTTTTAAAAATATTTTGCATGACCCACCATATTTTTATCCAGAATGCCTTAACCTTTTGGCAGGTCCACCATATATGATAATATGTAGCATCGAGAGAACCACACCTCCAACATTTAGGCTGTACATTCGGATACATAGAAGCCAACTTTTTAGGATCTAAATGCCATCTATAGAACATCTTGTAAAAATTTTCTCTCAGATTTTGAGCTTGTGTAAATTTCACATTTCTTACCCAGATTCTTTCCCATGTATCCAACATTATTGGTTCCTCAATATTTTGAGCCCATTTTATCATACAATCTTTAACTAATTCTGTTTCCGAATCCATCTGTATTAATACATTATATATCCTCTTTATATGCATTAAGCTTTGATCTCATTTGTTTAAACAGATTATCCTCAACTTGGATAAAACCAATTTTTTGATCTATTTTCCACCTAGCCTGTAATTGCCCATACTGGAACCATGTTTGAACTACCTTCTCCTCTTTTAATACCTCTAAAGGTTTTAATTGTAATACCCCCCCTTTCCGAGGTAAGAAGTTGTCTGTAAGTAATTCTGTCCTGTTTTTGTGCTGTATTCATATTTTCAATTGCGTGTCTAGGAATTGCCCACATGGGTATCTTGTCATTTAATTTATATTGGTATTTCTTCCAAACCCGCAATAAAGCATTTCTTAAAATATGACTTTTAAAATTCTTATCCAATTTTTTGTTGAATAACAGGTAAGCATGCCAGCCAAATACCAGATCGTGTCCCTCAATATTCAATATTCTATCATTGGTTAAATGAGTCCAATCACTAATTACAGATAATGCCACTGCATCATATTATAGTTTTAAATTAGGTAGTTTCAATCCTCCTCTCTCGCGTACATCTTGCATTATTTTCATCTTTACCCTCGGCTTCTTTCCTGCCCACACAAATTTGTTGATACCCTTCTGCCATTCTAAAAGGTTCGCATCTTTTTTAAGTATAGGTAACATTTGGAAAAGAAATAAATTTTTTGGTAAAACGTTCATTTTCACTGCCGCTATCCTACCCAGCAAAGATAAGTGCAATTTCTCCCATTTTTTCATCTCTGTCTGTATGCTATGCCAAAGTGCTTCATAATTATGCTTATATAATTTCCCATTTGAAGTTAAAATGTTAACTTCAAGATATTTGACTTTTTTAACTACCTCACATCCTAGCATCACTCCTAATTCTTCCTTTTGTTTAATATTCATATTTATAGCTAATATTTTGTTTTTTCCTAAATTTATTTTAAAGCCATATTGATTAATCGTATTCATTAAAACCATACTGGATTCCTGCGGTTGTTCCAATATTATGACCAAATCATCCGCAAAAGCGCGGACTCTATATTCTTGCTGCCTAATCTTGATCCCTTTTAAACCATCCAAGCCCCATATTTTATTCAACAATACTTCCAAAGTTATAATAAACAATAATGGGGACAAAGGACAGCCCTGTCTTGTACCTTTTCCAATTTGAAAAGAGTCTGTTAAACTTCCATTGACTATGATTTGTGCTGTTTGCTGTTGGTATATTGCTTTAATTGACTGTAAAAAATTATCTCCTATCTGCATTTTTTGCAATATCTTCAGCAGAAATTGCCAGTTAACTCGATCAAAGGCCTTCTCAGCATCCAAAAATATAAATGCAGCAGGGATCTGGTTGTTCTTTCCCAAATACTCTAATGCATTAATAATTAATCTGACATTACTTTTCATCTGTCTCCCTTGTATAATACCTGTTTGGTCCGTATGTATCAATTGTTGAATAACCAACATTAACCTATTTGCTAATATTTTAGTAAAAATTTTATACTATATTTCATTCAGTAATGAAATAGGTCTATAATTTTTGGGTTGAGTAGTATCTTGATCTTCTTTGGGTATCAAAGATATAAACGCTGTCTTCCAAGATGGAGGGACTTTACCTTCCGTTGCTGAAATTTTTGAAGCCCATCCCCCTATTCACCTCAAATCTTCCTTTCTTTGGGCCTCTCCAAAGTCAATTACTCAAAGACAAAACAAACAGGACAGGACAGGATTAGGCAAGGCAACTTGGAGGGATAGAACATTATTTTCTGATTGATGATAAAGAAATGGTTTGTTTTAATGTTTTCAAATTATTGAATCCATCAATCTTACCCATACAGCTGGCAGGGATAAGAATATGGGAATTTTCTGTACTGGTCTTTACTCTTCCATGAAAGATTAGAATGGCCCCAATCCGTTGGGTCTTTCTTACAGCTTTATAAACGTGGCTACATTCTTGAGCTGAAGTATTTAATATGTTAAGGGTCCCCATTCCTGGCTTTACTATTAACAGGCTAGGTATCTTGGCTGTTGTGCATATTCTTATGTGCTTTTGAACTGCTAGGTTGGCAGGAGCTCACTCTGCTATGTGGTCCTAGGGATTCAAACCGCTTAACTCACAAACTTCTGATTGAGAAGCTCAACGTCTTAGCCACTGAGCCACCGCATCCCTTTCAAACAAACCAACCAACTACACTGCAAATATTCCTGGCCCATCTTTGTGATTGCAGATTGAGAACAAGGATTGCTTTAAACCTTGGATTTATTTCTACAATTAAGCAGTTGTTTCCTTGCTTCCTTGCCTGTTTAACAACATAATAAAACCAACTTTAGAAAATTGTGTACGTTTCGTTAACGTTGGGCCAATTGCTTTTTTATCCTGTAGCATATGCAAATATTTTGGTGGTTGCCTCTAAAGCCTTGCCATATAGTTTCCCTGCCCCAGACAGCATTAGCTGTTGTGCCTCTGATTTCTTTGTATCAGTCTATGCCAAGGGAAAATAGGGTGGGAAATGATTTGGTTTCTTCTCTGTTTATCCCTTCTCCCAGGTAATATATGTTTGTTCAACATGAATGATGCACAATAACTTTGAATTATCCTGAAAACATTTTTTTAATGCATTATTTGTTCCAGGTGTGCAGTTGATCAAATTTGAGGAGTCTGGAGGGGATGTGAGAAAACCTGGAGAGTCCCTTCATCTCTCCTGCCAAGCCTCTGGATTCACCTTCAACAGCAAATGGATGGAGTGGGTGAGACAGGCTCCAGGGAAAGGACTGGAATGGGTGGCTCGCATCAGTACAGGGTCATCTAGCACTTACTACCCATGTATGGAAATTAATCAAGGAGAGAAGCAACTTAGAATTAAGGAGAAATTTCCTAACAGTGAGAAGAATCAACCAGTGGCTGCTGTACATATTTATCTTGGATGTTTTTTTTTTAATTGTAGTATTATTTTTAAATGTTTTAGCTGCTGTATATTTTTTGAGTTGCGAGCCATCTAAAGTCATTGATTGAGAAGGGTGGCTATAGAAATGAATGAATGAATGAATGAATGAATGAATGAATGAACGAAGAGATGGACAAACACATCAGCGTTTGTTGCAGAAAAATCAAACCTAGAAAGCACACAGAGATAACTGATTCAGCTGGATTCATTAACTATCCAAATAACGTGAAGGGACGCTTCATCATCTCCAGAGATGATTCCAATAGTCTGCTGTATCTGCAAATGAACAACCTCAAGCCAGAGGATACAGCCCTTTATTACTGTGCGACAGACACAGTGAGAGGAAGTGAATCTAAAGCCAAACAAAAACTTGCTTGTCTTCCAGGAAATTCTGTGCCTTGCAACCTTTGTTTGATCTTCAAAGCATAGTATTCAGAAAATGGTGACAGGCTAATAACTTGTACCATTCATTCAAGGCGGTGAGCCTTAGAGCAAGCATTAGAACTATCATTTGAAGGAGAATTGGAAGGGATACTCTAAGCCCAAGGCACCTGAAGGTCAGACAAGGAATTATGGATGGAAGCTGATCAAGGAGAGATTCAACCTAGAAATATGGAGAACTTTTTTGACAGTGAGAACAATCAAGCAATGGAATAGAAGTTGCCTTTGGAAGTTGTGGGAGCTTCATCACTGGACGCTTTCATTAAGAGACTGGACTGTCATTTGTTGGAAATGGTGTAGGGTCTCCTGCTTTGGTAGTGGGGATCTGATTAAAGGTCTCTGTTAATCTAATCTAATCCCCTAACCTGAATATATCTTCCCAGGGAAATGTAGACCTTTAAGTTGACTTATAATGTCAGAAAAGGCAACTGTCAGGGTTCCAATTAACACCCCCAATGAAAGAAGACTCCAAGGTTATGATAAGCAATAATTGGATATGAATATTGAATGTTACCCATGAAGGGAAGCTTAGAAATATTTTTGGACTATATACAGAGGTGGGTTCCTACCAGTTCGCACATATTCGGTGGAACCGGTTTGTCAAATCTACCGAACCGGTTAGAAGAGGTTCAACCAGTGGACGCGGAAAGCAGGCCACACCTACAGAAGAGGTTCCAAAATTTTTTGAAACCCACCACTGGTCCTTGGATATGATTATTCTACACTATCATGCTCATATTTATAAAACTCAGTGCCTCTGTGAAAGATAAAGATGACTACTGCGTTTGTGGTGCAATCAGAACATTACGTATGTTGAAGTTGTTTTAACGCAAACCAAAGATGCCTTTTAAAAAACAAGTTTACATCATATTCTTATGCATGCCAGTGCTGTGTGTGAGGTAATTTAAGGTGGTTCTGACAAGTGTCGTCGGCTTTTTTTACCTGCTTTCAAACTGCTAGGTTGGCAAAAGCTGGGACAAGTCATGGGAGCTCGCTCAGTTATGCGGCACCGCTGAACTGCCGACTTCTCTGATCGAGAAGCTCAGCGTCTTAGCCACTGAGGCACTTTAAAAAAAAAATCAACCAACTGCAACTGCAAATATTCCAAGCCTATCTTTGTGACTGCAGATTGAAAACAAGGATTGCTTTGAACCTTCGATTTATTTTTATAATTAAGCAGCTGTTTCCTTATGTCCTTGCCTGTTTAACAACATAATAAAACCAACTTGAGACAAACGTGTATGTTTCGTTAACGTTGGGCCAATTGCTTGTGACAGTGAGAACAATCAAGCAATGGAATAGAAGTTGCCTTTGGAAGTTGTGGGAGCTTCATCACTGGAGGTTTTTAAGAAGGACAGTCATTTGTTGGAAATAGTGTAGGGTCTTCTTCTTTGGTAGGGGGGATCTGATTAAATGACCTACAAGGTCTCTTTTAATCCAATCTAATCCCCTAACCTGAATATATATTCCCAGGGAAATGTAGACCTTTAAGTTGACTTATAATGTCAAAAAAGGCCACTGTCAGGATTTTAAGTAACACCCCCAATGAAAGAAGACTCCAAGGTTATGATAAGCAATAATTGGATATGAATATTAAATGTTACCCGTGAAGGGAATATTAGAAATATTTTTGGACAATATACAAAGGTGGGTTCCTTCCAGTTCGCACCAGTTCAGTAGAACTGGTTCGGCAAATCTACCGAATCGGTTAGAAGTGGTTCCACCATTGGACCTGGAAAGCAGGCCACACCTACAGAAGAGGTTCCACAAATTTTGGAAACCCACCACTGGACTGGGGTGACCAAAACTGGATGCAATATTCTAGGTGTGGTCTTCCTAAGACTTTATAGAGTGGTATTAGTACCTCACTTGATTTTCATTGTATCCCTCTTTTAATGCAATTTAGGATGGCATTGGCATTTTTTGCTGTTCTTGACCTTAAACTGGAAATCTTGAGACAAATGTTAGCTACAGAAAGGGGTTCGTGAATTCATAACATCAGACCTAAGAAAATTGAATGAAGCCTTTCATACCCTTAGAATTGCAACTGTGCAGAGGAAGAAATTAGCTTTAGGAGACTCTCCCAATTATAATATTTTGCACCTTCCTTCTCTTCTTACTCAGTTTGATTACTGACCTCAAAACTAGCCTGTTGCATTTTTAACAGGCTCCTCCTTTCCCAGGACAAAGCAGGATATAAACATGTTTTACAGGTAGTCCTCTAATAAAAAACACAACTGAAACCAGATTTCCCTTGTTAAGGCAGTCATTAAGTGAATCATACCTTACTTTACATTTTTGGCCATGGTTGTTAAGTGATTCACTGCAGTTGTTAAGTGGTAGTCAGTTGAACTCAGCTTCCTCCATTGACTTTGCCCAATGGTGAGATTTAAATAATTTAACAACTGGTTCTCTGCCAAAATGACCAGTTGGGTTGCTGTAGCCATAGTGGGTGTGGCCATAGGATGTGGCAGGGAGCATTTGGCCTCCTGAACCCCCCTGGGAGCAAAAACAGGCCATGGGGGGAGCACCTCCCCCAATTTGCCCCGTTTTGGGCCTAGTAGACCTCCCTGCACTTACCTGGGACCAATATGGGGCATATGGGGACTCCTGGAAGGGGCAGGAGAGGAAGGGGTGTGGCCAGCCAGCAATTTAACAACCGGTTCGCCTAAACCAGCCCGAACCAGCTGAATACACTGATTTTGCCTCATTCTTAACTCAGAAACCTTGAGACAAATTTTAACTCCAGAATGAGATCCACAAATTTATAATAAGAGAACTATGCAAATTGGTTGAAGCTTTTCACACCCTTGAAAGCAGCTCTTTCAAATACAGCTCTGAAAAAGAAGAAGAAGTCAAGACATTAGTTTCAAGAGACCCCACCTCTCTCACAGTTAGGATGTTCTGCATCTTCTTTATCTTCTTCCTCAGCCTTTCAGGTAGTTGGATCCTCTTGATCATATGTGATCATGGATAAACCCTCCTTTTCAAGTTGTCCCCCCCTGATCTCCTCTGTATCATTCCATTGCAGGCTGCCGTTCCCAGGTTGAATTGGCGGAGACTGGAGGAGGCACTGTAGCCCCTGGAGGTTCCCTCCGCCTAAACTGTAGGGCATCTGGATTCACCATGGGAAGCTATGAAATGCACTGGATCCGTCACGCTCCAAAAAATGGACTGGAGTGGGCAGGTGGAACAAGAGGTTCAGGAAGTGGTCAATGGTACAACCCCAAAGTCTATCTCTGTGGACAATTCCCAAAGCTTAGTTTATATCCAGATGAACAGCGTGAAGCCTGAAGACACTGCCTCGTACTATTGTACAAGGAGCACTATGGCTTAATTTCCCTTCTAGCTTGTACAATTTCCCCAATGGCCCCTTGAGAGAAGAAATTGAGACATGCGACCCAGACTAGCAACGCCTTCCCCTCAACTTCTTCTCTCAAGGGACACTTGGAAATATTATACAAGGCCTATCTTTGCATCCTCTGCCAGTGGAGTGCAGCTGGTTGAAATGCAGAAGTTCTGATAATATGAACCACAAATCCAGCAGATCAAATTCCGATTCAAACCTTTATTCTCAATGCACAACATGTGTACAATAAGATTGGCTGAGCGTCCCTTAGTGAATGCTCCTATGTCATTGACGTGCACTGCCACTGGTTTTTATATTAACTGCTATTTCATAGCTGAATTAGGCAGGAACCTGGAAAATAACTGGAACAGTTTGTTGGTTATCACACCCCATCACATCATTTTTATTCCCCTGTCATTCAAGAGAGAGTTGCAGTTTCAAAAAGTGGCTCCAACTTCTACCTGAAAATGGATCTTTTAAAGGAAAAAAAGATACAGCCACTTATTACTGTGCAAGGAACACAGTGAAAGCAAAAAATCTTGATGGTGTCAAAGTTTGAAGATTCTAAAGGGGGCAGTAAATAACTGTAGGGTGAATTAGAGAGTGACAAGAAAACACTTGAAGCCAAACCAAGCAAAGAAAACATATTTTTTAAGAGATCAACAGCTGTTGGTTTTTCATCCGTGTCGATATCATTACAGGCCTGCCAGGTTCTTCCTGTTGATTGGAGACAATGAATGGAAATAGTTCCTCATTCTAGCACATGCTTCCATATCACCAAATTTTAAGATCTCCATGTTGCAGTGCCTTTTTATTGAATATCTTTATGATAGAGAGATAGAGAGATAGTTGGATGGATGGATGGATGGATGGATGGATGGATGGATGGAGGGAGGGAGGGAGGGAGGGATAGATAGATAGATAGATAGATAGATAGATAGATAGATAGATAGATAGATAGATAGACAGACAGACAGACAGACAGACAGACAGACAGACAGACGGGTAGACGGGTAGACGGATCGACGGATCGACGGATCGACGGATCGAATAGAATAGAATAGAATAGAATAGAATAGAATAGAATAGAATAGAATAGAATTCTTTATTGGCCAAATATCGTTAAGTGTTGTACCTTATGAAAATAAGGTACGAGGTCAGAATTTGCATCTGTAGAAAGTTAGTGCCCACCCCTCTCCCAGAAGAATGAAATATATTGAGAAATAATAAAAAGGCAGAATATTATATTTCCCTAAAGGAGGAATGGAGAAACATGCTCTTGGAAATCAACCCCTACCTTTCTTAATAGTCCTAACAGATATTTTGTGCTCATTGAGAAATATTGGGTCAGACTATCTACAAAACAAAAGACCTTCAGCTCTAGAACAAAGCAGAGCAGAGCAGAACAGAACAGAACAGAACAGAATAGAATAGAATAGAATGTGGAGTGGAACTGAGTGGAGTGCAATGGAATGGAATAGAACAGGACAGGACAGGACAGGACAGGATAGAATTCTTCATTGGCCAAGTATGATTGGACACACAAGGAATTTGTCTCTGGTGCATATGCTCTCAGTGTACATAAAAGAAAAGATGCATTCATTAAGGATCATAACGTACAACACTTAACGATAGCCATAGGGTACAAATAAGCAATCAAATAATATTAGGAAACAATCAATATAAATTGTAAGGATACAAGCAACAAAGTTACAGTCCTGCAGTCATAAGCGGGAGGAGATGGGTGATAGGAATGATGAGAAGACTAATAGTAATAGTAATGCAGCCTGAGTGAATGGTTTGACAGTGTTGAGGGAATTATTTGTTTAGCAGAATGATGGCATTCGGGGGGAAAAACTGTTATTGTGTCTAGTTGTCTTGGTGTGCAGTGCTCTATAGCATCTTTTTGAGGATAGGAGTTGAAACAATTTATGTCCAGATGTGAGGGGTCTCTTAAGTATTTTCAGGGCCTCTTTTTGACTCATGCATTGTACAGGTCCTCAATGGAAGGCAGATTGGCAGTAATCGTTTTTTTCGGCAGTTCTGATTATCCTCCGAAGTCTGTATCTGTCATGTTGCAGAACCAAACCAGAGAGTTACAGAGGTGCAGATGACAGACTCAATAATTCCTCTGTAGAACTGTATCAGCAACTCCTTGGACAGTTTGAGCTTCCCGAGTTGGCACAGAAAGAACTTTCTTTGTTGTTCTTTTTTATGATGTTTTTGATGTTAGATAGATAGACAGACAGACAGACAGGTAGATGGATGGATGATGGATGGATGGATGGATGGATGGATGGACAGACGGACAGACAGATTTACAGACAGATAGGAAGTTGGATGGACAGAGAGACAGACAGATAGTGTGTGTACACATATACCCACATACATGCATACACACACAAACACACATTTCAAATCAGTGTTAACTCCTTATAATTCCTGGATTAGTTCCTGCTTAGGAAGTGGTTTGCCATCATCTGCTTCCTAATGACATGATTAGTAAAGGGCTCTGGTAAAATATTTGTCTTTTTATCCTCAAAGACATGCAAATATGTAGAGAATTTTCTTTAAATGCTTGCCCTCTGCCCTTCCAGAAGCAGTGATGCCCATAAAGCCAAGGTGTTCTGCCTTTGTTTCCTCCATAAATAATCCAATAGCAAACCCCTAAAGAGGAAGAAAAAATGATCTCTGGTCTCCCGTTTCTTCTTCTTTTAACAATAGGGAGAGGTACTTGTGGAATGGTCTTCCAGAAGAGCTATGTGTGAATGTTGAATTTCCTAAAATAATCTTTTTATGTTGTCATTCTAGGGGTGCAGTCTGCGGTACAATTGGTGGCATCTGGAGGGGATGTGAGAAGACCTGGGGAGTCCCTTTGTCTCTCCTGCCAAGCCTCTGGATTCAACTTCAAGGACCATTGGATGACCTGGGTGAGGCAAGCTCCTGGAAAAGGCTTGGAATGGGTTTTGTATATAGGAACCTCCTCCTCTCCAATTTACTATTCAGATAAAGTCAAGGGACGCTTCACCATCACCAGGGATGACTCCCGCAGCCAGATTCATCTGCAAATGAGCAGCCTGAAATTAGAGGACACAGCTGTCTATTACTGTGGGAGACGCACAGTGAGAGGAAATGAATATGAAACCAAACAAAAAACATTTCCCCCTTCTAATAAATTCTCTATCATGCCTCCTCTGTAGAGGTTCCGGAGGATTAGCCCTCAAAGAAAAGTGAAAGGGCAATTTTAATCTCTTACAACTTAAGCTAATGAGGTATGTGTTGTGTACTGAAGTATTTAATGTGTTAAGGGTCCCCATTCCTGGCTTTACTATTAATTGGCCAGGTATCTTGGCTGTTGTATATATTCTTATGTGCTTTCGAACTGCTAGGTTGGCAGAAGCTGGGACAAGTAACAGGAGCTCACTCTGCTATGTGGTGCTAGGGATTCAAACCGCTTAACTGGCAACCTTCTGATTGAGAAGCTCAACGTCTTAGCCACTGAGCCAATGCATCCCTTAAAAAAAAACCAACCAACTACACTGCAAATATTCCTGGCCCATCTTTGTGACTGCAGATTGAGAACAAGGATTGCTTTAAACCTTGGATTTATTTCTACAATTAAGCAGTTGTTTCCTTGCTTCCTTGCCTGTTTAACAACATGATAAAACCAACTTTAGACAAACGTGTATGTTTCGTTAACGTTGGGCCAATTGCTTTTTTATCCTATAGCATATGCAAATATTTTGGTGGTTTCCTTTAAAGCCTTTCCATATAGTTTCCCTGCCCCAGATAGAATGAGCTGTTGTGCCTTTAGTTCCTTTGTATCAGTCTATGCCAAGGGAAAGTAGGGTGGAAAATGATTTGGTTTCTTCTCTGTTTATCCCTTCTCCCTGGTAATCTATGTTTGTTCAGCACGAATGATGCACAATAACTTTGAATTATCCTGAAAGCATTTTTTTAATGCATTATTTGTTCCAGGTGTGCAGTTGATCAAATTCGAGGAGTCTGGAGGGGATGTGAGAAAACCTGGAGAGTCCCTTCATCTCTCCTGCCAAGCCTCTGGATTCACCTTCAGCAGCAAATGGATGGAGTGGGTGAGACAGGCTCCAGGGAAAGGACTGGAATGGGTGGCTCGCATCAGTACAGGGTCATCTAGCACTTCCTACCCGAATAACGTGAAGGGACGCTTCATCATCTCCAGAGATGATTCCAATAGTCTGCTGTATCTGCAAATGAACAACCTCAAGCCAGAGGATACAGCCCTTTATTACTGTGCGACAGACACAGTGAGAGGAAGTGAATCTAAAGTCAAACAAAAACTTATTTGTCTTCCAGGAAATTCTGTGCCTTTCAACCTTTGTTTGATTTTCAAAGCATATCATTCAGAAAATGGTGACAGGCTAATAACTTGTACCATTCATTCAAGGCGGTGAGCAAGCATTAGAACTATCATTTGAAGAAGAATTGGTAGGGATACTCTAAGTCCAAGGCACCTGAAGGTCAGACAAGGAATTATGGATGGAAACTGATCAAGGAGAGATTCAACCTAGAAATAAGGAGAACTTTTTTGACAGTGAGAACAATCAAGCAATGGAATAGAAGTTGCCTTTGGAAGTTGTGGGAGCTTCATCACTGGAGGCTTTCATGAAGAGACTGGACTGTCATTTGTTGGAAATGGTGTAGGGTGTCCTGCTTTGGTAGTGGGGATCTGATTAAAGGTCTCTGTTAATCTAATCTAATCCCCTAACCTGAATATATCTTCCCAGGGAAATGTAGACCTTTAAGTTGACTTATAATGTCAGAAAAGGCAACTGTCAGGGTTCCAATTAACACCCCCAATGAAAGAAGACTCCAAGGTTATGATAAGCAATAATTGGATATGAATATTGAATGTTACCCATGAAGGGAAGCTTAGAAATATTTTTGGACTATATAAAGAGGTGGGTTCCTACCAGTTCGCACATATTCAGTGGGACCAGTTTGTCAAATCTACCGAACCGGTTAGAGGAGGTTCAACCAGTGGACGCGGAAAGCAGGCCACACCTACAGAAGAGGTTCCAAAATTTTTTGAAACCCACCACTGGTCCTTGGATATGATTATTCTACACTATCATGCTCATATTTATAAAACTCAGTGCCTCTGTGAAAGATAAAGATGACTACTGCGTTTGTGGTGCAATCAGAACATTACGTATGTTGAAGTTGTTTTAACGCAAACCAAAGATGCCTTTTAAAAAGCAAGTTTACATCATATTCTTATGCATGCCAGTGCTGTGTGTGAGGTAATTTAAGGTGGTTCTGACAAGTGTCGTCGGCATCTTCGTATCTGGCCACATGGGCAGCAAGCCACTCCCATCCAGTCACATGGTCGGCAAGCCACTTCCACAGAGGAGGCCACACCCACAGAGTAGGTTCGAACAATTTTTGAAACCCACCACTGACTATATATTAAGGTTATTAATAACAATAACAATAAAAAGGACAAAATTGGAAACAGCTAAGTTTTAACTGATAGGGGAAAAATGTTATGATATAGGATATAGTTAAATAAAGAAAGGATAAAGAAAGGATAATGATAATAAGCTATATATATGGAGGATTAGAAAATTTCGGTATTAAATATTATGAATGTTTAGCTAAAACAGGATATGAGGATATAATGTTAATGGAGGATTTTATAAATAAGTAAAGGAAATGCCAGTACGTGGTTATGTATTAAATCTCGGTATATTTTATGATGAAGGACATTTAAATAATTATAGTCAAATAAAAGTGGAGGTATGATGATGGGAATATAATAAATATCTGAATTAAAATATTAGAATCAATATGAATTATATTTGATGACGGTGGAAGAGATGCACGAAAGCCTTTTGTAACCAACTGGTACACTTTCTACAGTATGTAAAGGAAGATTTCTATGTTTGTTTTGAAAATAAAATAAAAATATAAAAAAAAAGAAGAAAGAAGACTCCAAGGCATAATTTCCTCTAAATTCCATTTTACCAGCGATCTCATATTGGCACATTTGGGAAAACCCAAATCTGAAAGCTTCCAGGTTTTCCCACCCAATTGAAAGTTCAAGTCCCTTCCCATTACCCACATGTCCATCACATTGTCCAATCAGGTACCGTCCCAACTGGAGATGCCTCCCAATCAAACCACTCCACTCTCTGAGAAAGGAATGTTATTATGACTATATATCTCCCATACTCCATATAATCCCCCCTCCTGATTTCCCACAGCATTAAATGTGGCAGGCCTAAAAGCCCAATGCAAAAGATGGCTTCCAGGCCTGACAGGCCACCCCCCTTCATCAGAAGATCACGTCCTGTAACGAGATTAGCACAAGGAGTCTAACCAGGTCTCTTTTCCACAAATATACTCTGCAATAAAACTAAAATTGACAGCTCAGCCATATTTAGATGGTCAAGTCATGGAATGTACCAGGAGATGAACACAGGGATAGTTGAGGTCCGTATATCTCAAACTCCACAATTTTAACATGTGTGGACTTCAACTCCAAGGTTCCCTTCATCTTAGTGATGGAAGATTGTGTTTGCAAACTGAGGACGACCTTTTCAGAAAAGAAGCAATGAGATCCAGGTGTGTCAGCATCAAGCTCACTACTTTATTGTATTCTGCCTATTAGACAGGAATCTCCCTAGATTGCAGCGTTAGCTTGGGAACAGCTAAATAAGATTCTATGGAGCTTAAGTAGGAGGAGCAGTGATGGGTTTCATATTTTGTTACACCCGGTTAGATCCAAAACATGCCCAAATAGGATGACATAAGCTGGGACAAGTAGGTGGGCCCACCCACGATTTTTGCTATCATTTCGGGCGATACCATCTCTGAGGAAGAGTAAGTACTGTGCCTCATGTGACTGCACAAGGACCTGAGACTAATTTCGTCCTCTAGGCCTCCCCGCTTCCTGAATAAGTGTTTCCCAACACTGCCTTAATTGCAGACAATTATGAATCTCGATGGAACCAAACAATTCTGCAGAACCCGCAAACAGTAAGTCTCTAAGAAGACATTTTAAATTAAGGTTACGATGGAGCATTCATAGCCATTAATCCATGTGCCCCATTGAATTAATCTGTAAGTGCCAGGAAATTTTTGTTTAGCAACCAGATTTCCTTTCTTTAAGCCCATGAAATATGTCCGTTATCAGAATTAACTTTAAACTCTAAAGGTAGCACACTTTAATCTTCTCCTCACACTGGGTTCTTCATTGTTGTTAGTTGGGGAATCTGATACATCACGACCCCAAGGACAATGTTCCTCCAGGCCGTCCTGTCCTCTACCATCCTCTGGAGTCCGTTTAAGCTCACACCTACTGCTTCAGTGACTCCATCCAGCCACCTCATTCTCTGTCGTCCACTTCTTCTTTTGCCCTCAATCTTTCCAGGCATTAGGCTCGTCTCCAGTGAGTCCTTCCTTCTCATTAGGTGGCCAAAGTATTTGAGTTTCCTCTTCAGGATCTGGCCTTCTAATGAGCAGTCACGGTTGATCTCCTGTAGGACTGACCCATTTGATCGCCTTGCAGTCCAAAGGACTTGCAAGAGACTTCTTCAGCACCAGAATTCAAAGGCCTCCATTCTTTGTGCTCAGCCTTTCTTATGGTCCAACTTTCACAGCCATCCATTGCAACTGGGAATGTAGCACAATTCAATCTTCTCCCTACACTGGGTCCAGGGAGGCAGATCATAAATAAATCAACTAACCAATTCCCATGGGCTAAGATGGTGATCGTAATCAACTGAGTACAAAGCCCATATACCACACTTTAGCCTTTTTTTAAAATAAGAACATCACATGATGCGGGCTCATAACTTCCTATTGAATGAGGCACTTAGCCAATTCTGGTTTATTATATGTATTCTAATATCACAGTAATATGATTCAGGTTCTGTGAGTACAGATGTCAGGGGCCAGATTTTCTATGTTTGTGTTTGTTTGTGAAATCAGATTCGTTCATATATGATCATGTCTTGGATTTATTTCTATAATTAAGCAGCTGTTTTCTTGCGTCCTTGTCCTGTTTAACAAGGTAATAACATAAATTTTAGAAAAATGTGTATGTTTTGTTATCGCTGGGTAAACTGATCTTTTATCCTGAAGCATATGCAAATATTTTGGTGGTTTTCTCTAGAGCCTTTCCATATAGTTTCCCTGCCCCAGATAGCATTAGCTGTTGTGCCTTTAGTTCCTTTGTATCAGTCTATGCCAAGGGAAAGTAGGGTGGAAAATGATTTGGTTTCTTCTCTGTTTATCCCTTCTCCCAGGTAATCTATGTTTGTTCAGCACGAATGATGCACAATAACTTTGAATTATCCTGAAAGATTTTTTTTACATGCATTATTTGTTCTAGGCGTGCAGTTGATCAAACTGGAGGAGTCTGGAGGGGATGTGAGAAGACCTGGAGAGTCCCTTCAGCTCTCCTGCCAAGCCTCTGGATTCACCTTCAGCAGCTACTGGATGCACTGGGTGAGACAGGCTCCAGAGAAAGGACCGGAATGGGTGGCCCGCATCAGTACAGGGTCATCTAGCACTTACTACCCAAATAACGTGAAGGGACGCTTCATCATCTTCAGGGATGATTCCAGTAGTCTGTTATATCTGCAAATGAACAACCTCAAAGCAGAAGACACAGCACTTTATTACTGTGCAAGAGACACAGTGAGAGGACGTGAATCTGAAGCCAAGCAAAAACCTGTTTGTCTTCCAGGAAACTCTGTGCTCTGCAACCTTTGTTTGATCACCAAGGGATAGCATTCAGAAAATGGTGACAGGCTTATAACGTCTCCCATTCTTTCAAGCCAGTGAGCCTTAGAGCAAGCATTAGAACTATCATTTGAAGGAGAATTGGACCACTAATATGAATCCAGCGCATAGCTCGCTAAAGTGCAGAGAAGAGCAACAAAGATGATTAGGGGACTGGATGCTAAAACATACAATGAACGGTTGCAGGAACTGGGCATGTCTAGTTTAATGAAGAGAAGGACTAGGGGAGACATGATAGCAGTCTTCCAATATCTCAGGGGTTGCCACAAAGGAGGGAGAGTCAAACTATTCTCCAAGGCATCTGAGTGTAGAACAAGAGGCAATGGGTGGAAACTAAACGACAGAAGCAACTTAGAACTGAGGAGAAACTTCCTGACAGTTAGAACAATTAATCAGGAGCTTGCCTCCAGAAGTTGTAAATGCCCCAACACTGGAAGTCTTTAAGAAGATGTTGGATAGCCATTTGTCTGAAATGGTATAGGGTTTCCTGCCTAGGCAGGGGGTTGGACTAAAAGACCTCCAAGGTCCCTTCCAACTCTGCTATTGTATTCTTGCATTCTTTTAAGTGCCTGCACTCCCAGTGACAGAATGGGGTCCTTCAGGCACTTAGCTTGGCCGCCTGTTTCTGCAACCTTGAACATTCAATTTGGACTATTTCCCACATAAAAAAGAACACCGGACACCGGGATATCTGTCTGTCTGTCTGTCTGTCTGTCTGTCTGTCTGTCTGTCTCTCTCTCTCTCTCTCTCTCTCTCTCTCTCTCTCATTCTCAAGCGCTCTGGGTTTCGTGCGTGCCTCTTCAGCCTTTTTGGATGCTGAATGCATCTGGGTCATTTGGGGAGATACATGACCCGCTCGATGCTCCACATTGTAATAGACTCCAGGGGGGAGAGAGGATGCTATTTCCCACCCTGTGAAGCCATGGAGGCACCAACAGCAGAAGCAAAGAGAAACAGCATGATGTTTCCCTGGGTGACCAAGGTGTGTTGATCACCGATGAGGGCTGGAAGCGACGCCTGCGAGTCCCAGCAAAAGATGAAACTTCACTCCTGCTCTGGAATATGGAGCGAATCTCAAATCCCGACCCTTTCCTTCCCATGCCAAGTGAGGAGTGACTGGGAGGGGAGGGCGAGGGGCAGGGCCAGCCACTGGTGGGTTATCTGACTAGAAGCCACAGTAGGGGAATGAAAGAGCTGTGTGTTGCCAACACCTCTTGCTTTGGCCCGCCTGCACCCCCATCCCCACCCCCACCCTCCAGCTCCACCACAAGCTGCCTGGCTGGACCCATATTCCAGAGCTCTAGTCACAGGACTGGCCCATTGGTCATCCCAGAGCAGCTCTTCCACCCACAATGAGGATCACCAAAAATTTCGCATTGACCACCAATAGCCCGCAGGCCATTAATTGGTGACCTCTGGTTTAAAGGAAAAAGATACAGCCACTTATTACTGTGCAAGGAACACAGTGAAACGGATCAAGGAAAAAATCTTGATGGTGTCAAATTTTGAAAAGTGACTCTAAAGTGGGCAGTAAATAACTGTTGGGTGAATTAGAAAGCGACAAGAAAACATTTGAAGCCAAATCAGATGAACCAAGCAAAGAAAGCATATATTTTTTTAGAGATCAGCAGCTGTTGTTTTTTCATCCGTGTCGATATCATTACAGGCCTGCCAGGTTCTTCCTGTTGATTGGAGACAATGAATGGAAATACTTCCCCATTCTACCACATGCTTCCATCTCAGCAAATTTAAGATCTCCACGTTGTAAAGCCTTTTTATTAATCAACTATAAAAAATCCTAAAGAAATTAGGGGAAGATATAAACTATGGTGCTATTCATTCAATCCCATCAAGTTTGTGTGAAATATTAGTACAACTTTATAAAGTTTTAGTAAGACCACACCAGTTTTGGTCACTGTCATATAAAAATATGTTGAGACTTGAGAAAGAGAACAACAAGGAGGATTAAGTGGCTGGAGGTTAAAACATATGAAGAATGGTTGCAGGAATTCGTTATGCCTAGTCTAGTGAAAAGAAGGACCAAGGGAGACATGATAGCAGTGTTCCAGTATCTCAGGGGCTGCCCCAAAGAAGAGGGAGCCAAGCTATTTTCCAAAGCACTGAAAGAAGGACAGGAAGCAATGTATGGAAATTAATCAAGGAGTGAAGCAACTTAGAATTAAGGAGAAATTTCCTAACAGTGAGAAGAATCAACCAGTGGCTGCTGTACATATTTATCTTGGATGTGTTTTTTTTTTAATTGTAGTATTATTTTTAAATGTTTTAGCTGCTGTATATTTTTTGAGTTGTAAGCCATCTAAAGTCATTGATTGAGAAGGGTGGCTATAGAAATGAATGAATGAATGAATGAATGAATGAACGAACGAACGAACAGATGGACAAACACATCAGCGTTTGTTGCAGAAAAATCAAACCTAGAAAGCACACACAGATAACTGATTCAGCTGGATTCATTAACTTCTTTTTATGCATAATAACAGATGAATAAATTGCAATACCAATAATAGATTCTTTCAACATGGTAGAAGTTACAAGCAGAACACAAGCAGGAGAGAACAGTTAGTTTCATCTCAGGGTTCAGAACAGATGGAGTAGTTTTAATTTCGATTCTCAGCACTTTCAGATCTGTTTAAGCTACCATTGGCTGACTTAGTTGCTATGCCGATTCATTGGCTGACCTTGTTACCATGTCTCTCCCAGTCATGAATATTCTAACAAAACCAACGAATGAATGAACAAATATTCTAATCAGGTTCTTTTATTCTTCAGATTATAGAATGGAATGGTACAGAAGCAATCAGGAATATTTTAACAGTGACCACAAAAATGTATAAACTCTGGAAATGGCACTTAGACTTGTATATCGCTTCACAGGGACAGCCTTCTCTAAGTAGTTTACAGAGTCAGCCCCCAACAATCTGGGTCTTCATTTTACCGACCTCGGAAGGAGGAAAGGCTGAGTCAACTTTGAGCCGCTCAGAATTGAACTCCTGGTGTGAGCAGTGAGTTAGCTCTGCAGTGCTATGTTCTAACCAGGGTGCCACCAGGGCTCCACCACCAGCAAAGAATTTGACCAATCACTCTCTTTGATCCACCTATGAACAATTTTATTTGGATAGGACAAGCAGAAAGAGGAAGGGCTACATATGCTGCTATAAACTTGTGGATGGAAATTTAGGAGACAGTCTATAAATTAAATCCATCCATCCTTCCATCCATCTATCAATCAACAAATGAAAAAGTGTGTGCCTGAGATATTTGTGACTGCAAATTGAGAACAGTGGTTAATATATAGCATATAATTTTTTTGCAGATATTATTTATTATTTTTCCCTTCTACAACACCTTACAGTCATTATATCAACATTATTATGTCATCATACCTGTATATGTATATAATATTTTGCTTCTATATTTACACACCTTTATACACAGTTCTATATATATTTATATATAGTTTTTGGCTTAATTAATTTTATTCTTGTTTTGCAGCCATTTGTAACAATTGTTCCAAATTTCATAATATTCTGACTCTTCTTTATCTTTTAATTTCAGTGTTAATTTGTCCATCTCTGGACAATCCAAAGTTTTTTTTTTAATCACTAATTCGTCCAAGGGGGTGTTATTTTGTTTCCAGCATTGGGCAAATGCTATTCTAGCTGTAGTTAGTTGACGTATTAATATGTACTTAATTTTCTTTGTATATTTCCCTTTGATTATTCCCAGTAGAAAGATTTCGGGTTTGTATTTTATCTGTTCTCCTGTAATTTCTTGCACCCGTTTCCAAATTTTGGTCCAATATTTTTCTGTTTCTGGGCAGGTCCACCATATGTGATAATAAGTCCCTTGTACTTTTTTACACTTCCAGCAGGTCGGCTTCATGTTTGGGTACATTTTAGCCAATCTTGTTGGTGATAAGTGCCAATGATAAAACATTTTGTATATATTTTCTTTAAGTGCTGCTGATCGTGTTAGTTTATAATTTGTGTTCCAAATTCTTTCCCGATCCACTCGATCTATGTTGTAACCAAAGTTTTTGGCCCATAAAGCTTTTGGCATATAAATTTAACCAATCAATTAATTTTCATTTTTTTTTTCATTTTCCATTTATTTGTATGCCGCCCTTTTCCCTGGGGGGACTCAGGGCGGCTCACAGTTCAAAAAAAGGGGGGAGAGGACAAACATTTTACAACATAAAGACACTACATCATTTAAAAACACAACAGTCACACAATTCGAGTGGGGTTAGGGTCTTAACCCCAGGCCAGCCGGGACAGCCAGATCTTTAAGGCGGCGCGGAAGGACTGGAGGGTGGTGAGGGTCCGAATCTCCATGGGGAGTTCGTTCCAGAGGGTCGGAGCAGCCACCGAGAAGGCCCTCCTCCGGGTAGTTGCCAGTCTACACTGGCTGGATGATGGAATTCGGAGGAGGCCTAATCTATGCGATCGTATCGGTCTAGTGGAGGTAATTGGCAGTAGGCGGTCTCTCAAGTACCCAGGTCCAATACCATGAAGGGCTTTGTAGGTGATAAGTAGCACCTTGAATCGCACTCGGAGATCAACAGGCATCCAGTGCAGCTCGCGGAGGATAGGTGTTACGTGGGTGAAACGAGGTGCACCCACGATCGCTCACGCGGACGCATTCTGGACCAGCTGAAGTCGCCAAATACTCTTCAAGGGCAGCCCCATGTAGAGCACATTGCAGTACTCCAGCCTAGAGGTCACAAGGGCACGAGTGACTGTTGTGAGGGCCTCCCAGTTCAGGTAGGGACGCAACTGGTGTACCAGGCGACCTGGACAAATGCCCCCCTGGTCACAGCTGACAGATGATGTTCGAAACTCAGCTGTGGGTCCAGGAGGACTCCCAAGTTGCGAACCCTGTCTGAGGGGCGTACGATTTGACCCCCCAGCCTGAGAGATGGAACACTAGGCCAATTTGTGGGAGGGAAACACAGCAGCCACTCGGTCTTTTCTGGATTGAGCACAAGCTTGTTAACCCCCATCCAGTCTTTAACAGCCTCAAGACCCTGGCTCATCACATCCATCGCTTCATTGAGTTGGCACGGGGTGGACAGATACAACTGCGTATCGTCCGCATACTGGTGGTATTTTATCCCGTGCCGTCGGATGATCTCACCCAGCGGTTTCATGTAGATGTTGAAAAGAAGGAGGGACAGGACCGAACCCTGTGGCACCCGATACATTAGGGGCCTAGGGGTCGATCTCTGCCCCCCGACTAACACCGACTGCGACCTGCCCGAGAGGTAAGAGGAGAACCACTGTAGGACAGCGCCTCCCACCCCCACCTCCCGCAGTCGTCGCAGAAGGATACCATGGTCGATGGTATCGAAAGCCGCTGAGAGGTCAAGGAGCACTAGGATGGAGGCATGGCCTCCATCCCTGGCTCTCCAGAGATCATCGGTCAACGCGACCAAAGCGGTTTCTGTGCTGCAGCCAGGTCTGAAGCCTGACTGGAATGGATCGAGATAGTCGGCTTCCTCCAAGGACCGCTGGAGCTGAAAGGCCACCACCTTCTCAACAACCTTCCCCACAAAGGGGAAGTTGGAGACCGGATGATAGTTGTTCAAGACGGCTGGATCCAAGGATGGTTTCTTCAGGAGGGGTCTCACCACCGCCGCCTTTAAAGCGGGGGGAAAGATCCCCTCCCGAAGGGAGGCGGTAACAACCGCCTGGATCCAGCCTCGTGTCACCTCTCTGCTGTTTACAACCAGCCAGGAGGGGCACGGGTCCAGCACACATGTGGAGGCACCTACAGCTCTCATCGCCTTGTCCACATTCTCAGGGGTAACAGCTTGAAACTCAATCCAGCGATGGCTTACCAGATTATCCCTTAGTGCCTCGGCTGGTTCTGTAGAATTGGAGTCCAGGTCCGCCCGGAACCGAGCAACCTTGTCTGCGAGGAATTGGACGTAATCCTCAGCCCTGCCCTGCAGCGGATCGCCCATATCCCTCCTATTTAGGAGGGAACAGGTTATCCTAAACAGGGCGGCTGGGCGCGACTCGGCAGTCGCAACCAGAGAGGCAATGTGTGTTCTCTTAGCCGTCCTAATTGCTCGAATGTATTCTCTGGTGCAGGTTGTTAAAAGTGCTCGGCTTGATTCGGATTTACTGGACCTCCATAAGTGCTCTAGGCGTCTCCTTTGGCGCTTCCTTTCCCGGAGTTCCTCAGTAAACCAAGGAGCCCTCCGGGATCCACTGCCTCGGAGCGGCCGTAGAGGCGCAATCCGGTTAAGAGACTTCGTCGCTGCCAAGTTCCAGGCAGCAACCAGCGTCTCCACCGGACTGCGGGCAAGAGTATCAGGAATAACCCCAAGCTCCGTCTGGAACCCCAAAGGGTCCATAAGTCGCCTGGGGCAGAACCACCTGGTCGGTTCCTCCTCCTTACAGTGGGGGTTTGGTCTCCGAAAGTCAAGCCTCAATAGGTAGTGGTCTGACCATGACAGGGGGAAGATCTCGCTACCCCTCAGACCAAGATCACAATTCCACTGCTCCGAGAGGAATACGAGGTCAAGCGTGTGACCCGCTGAGTGGGTTGGTCCTCGGATTACTTGGGTCAAGCCCATGGTTGTCATGGAAGCCATGAACTCCTGCGCTCCATCAGAGTGTTCACCGAGCGAAGGCAAATTGAAATCCCCCAGAACCATAAGCTTGGGGAACTCAACTGCCAGCTCGGCTATCGACTCAAGGAGCGAGGGGAGGGCTGCTGCAATGCAGTTGGGAGGCAGGTACGTTAGCAGCAGACCCACTTGACCCTTGAGGTCCAACTTCACCAGCAGGGACTCACACCCGACAAGCTCCGGAGCAGGGATCCTACGAGGTGCTAGAGACTCTCGGATAACAATGGCCACACCCCCACCCCTTCTCTGAGCTCTCGGCTGATGGAGCACCTGAAAACCCTCTGGGCACATCTCTACGAGGGGGACTCCTTCCTCCAGGCCCAGCCAGGTCTCAGTAATACATGCCAGGTCTGCCCTCTCGTCTAAAATTAAGTCCCGAACGAGAGGAGCTTTATGAACTACAGACCTGGCATTTAGCGCCAGCAGCCTGAGGCCAGGGTCCTGATTACTCATACCACCTGGCCTTGGAGTGGGACTCATAGGGCCGGAAGGAGGGATCTCTGTGACGTAGCGAGCCCTCCTTCCCCGGTAATGGCCTGCCCTAAAGTCCCCGCCATATCTGCCCCTCCCTGTTAAGACCGTAATGCTCCGGCCCACTCCCGTGTCCGTGATCCCCCTATCCATCCCCATAACCCTTGCGAGCTCCGGCAGGCCCTTCGAAACAAGCATTCTGCGGCTGGGATTGACCCAGGCCCCCACTCAGTATAGAGGGTACCTGGACAAGGTCCCAGCCTGCTCAGACATACACAATCACAGAGCCAGTCACTCCCCACTAAACAATTTAAAACACAAAAAGGTTACAACAATAATAAGGGGTTAAAAAGTGGGCACATACAACAGCAATCACATCATTCACACCACATTCTTAAAATTTGCGGAGCACTGCGCTAGTGCGGTTTAAAATAAATGATAATATGGAAGGAGGGGGGAGAGCTGCTCTGCTCCTCTCCCTTCCTCCAAGTCCCAGGAAGACCCAAGGCCAAAGGTCCAAAAGTCCGTATTGTGCAAGGTGGTTATAGATGGAGGGGGGCAAAGCGTAAATGCCAGATGTTAACAAGCAGCAACTTTGCAGCCTCGCACTCTCCAGATCAAGATGTAGCTTAAAATAATCACCAATGACGGTCCATAGGGGATATGAAGATAGTGTGCAGGGGAATGTCTTGTCTTCCCCCTCTCCTAAGGTTCTGAGAGGTCCAAAGTCTGGGTGTCCAAAGTCTGGGGGTGGCTGGAACAGGTCGGGAGGGGGGAAGGGAAAGCGCCAGCTTGGTAACCAGTTTTTAAAACGCCAAGTCCCTACCCCTGAGACTGCCATCCTCTCTCACTCCTTTCCACAGGCCGAATGCACCAATGCAAATATATCAGTACAAAATAAGGGATTCTGCTCAGATTCCATAAAATAATTTACTGCATTAACTTAAGAAAAATGAAATGTTTAGAGAGCAGAGATTGACAGAGCTGTTTGCAGAGTATGGTGATAAAATCAACTAGGTAAAAGATAAAAGTACATATCTGCTAGTCATTCCCAACTCTAGGAGGCTTTGCTCATCTCCATTTCAAAGCCGAAGAGCCAGCCCTGTTGAAAGACGTCTCCGTGGTCATGTGGCCGGCATGACTAAATGCCAAAGGTGCAGGGAACACAGTTACCTTCCCACCAAAGATGGTCCCTATTTTTCTACTTGCATTTTTTACCTGCTTTAAAACTGCTAGGTTGGCAAAAGCTGGGACAAGTCATGGGAGCTCACTCCGTTATGCAGCACTAGGGATTCAAACCGCTGAACTGCTGACTTCTCTGATCGAGAAACTCAGCATCTTAGCCATTGAGCCACTGCGTCCCTTTAAAAAAAAAAAAACAACTGCACTGCAAATATTTCTATCCTATCTTTGTGACTGTAGATTGAGAAGAAGGATTGCTTTGAACCTTGGATTTATTTTTATAATTAAGCAGCTCTTTCCTTGCGTACTTGCCTGCTTAACAATGTAATAAAATAAATTTAGAAAAATGCATATGTTTCGCTCTCACTGGGTCAACTGCTCTTTTATCCTGTAGCATATGCAAATATTTTGGTGGTTTCCTCTAGAGTCTATCCTTATAGTTTCTCTGTCCCAGTTAGCATTAGCTGTTGTGCCTCTGATTTCTTTGTATCAGTCTATGCCAAGGGAAAATAGGGTGGAAAATGATTTGGTTACTTCTCTGTTTATCCATTCTCCCAGATAATCTATGTTCGTTCACCACAAATGATGCCCAATAACTTTGAATTATCCCAAAACATCTTTTTTTACATGCATTGTTTGTTCCAGGCGTGCAGTTGATCAAATTGGAGGAGTCTGAAGGGGCTGTGAGAAGACCTGGAGAGTCCCTTCATCTCTCCTGCCAAGCCTCTGGATTCACCTTCAGCAGCTATAACATGGTCTGGGTGAGACAGGTTCCTGGGAAAGAACTGGAATGGTTGGCCTTAATAGGTACAGGATCATCTCCTTCTACTTACTACTCAGATAAAGTCAAGGGACGCTTCATCATCTCCAGGGATGATTCCAGTAGTCTGTTATATCTGCTAATGAACAACCTCAAAGCAGAAGACACAGCCCTTTATTACTGTGCAAGAGACACAGTGAGAGGAAGTGAATCTGAAGCCAAGCAAAAACCTGTTTGTCTTCGAGGAAACTCTGTGCTCTGCAACCTTTGTTTGATCACCAAAGGATAGCATTCAGAAAATGGTGACAGGCTAATAATTTATCCCATTCATTCAAGGTGGTGAGCCTTAGGACAATGCTATGTTTGCTATTTATGTTCAAAAACTATTCATGAAGAAATAAACCTCTGATCTTAAAGTAAGATTTATTGCCTGTGGTTGCTTGTGGTTTCCCTTTGTTTTTTATATACAGAACTTTTTATAACAATACATACATACATACATACATACATACACACACACACACACACACACACACACACACCACGTAGAGAGAGAGGGAGAGAGGGAGAGAGGGGGCGGGTGGGAGAGGGGGAGAGAGAGAGAGAGAGAGAGAGAGAGAGAGAGAGAGAGAGAGAGGGAGGGAGAAATGTGTATGTATGTTCCAGCATAACTCTGGAACACCTCAAGCAATTTCAACCAAACTTGGTACACAGATGACTTAATCTCTGGAAACAAATACTGTGGGTATAAGGCACCCTGAAGGTTTCCTCAGTGGAGGGAGGATCTGTTAATATTCTGTTGTGCCTTAAATGGCTTCTACTATGCTGCCATAATGGATTCTACTGTACACTGGAGTGGAGTTGCCATGGCAACAGCTTCACAGTACTCCACAAGGGAGCTTTCTCTGCTAAGGGGGAAAATCCAACATTATTAATTACATTTGGTCCGGACATTTTCCCCCTATAAATAAATACCCAGGCAACACCAGGTTAGCAACTAATAACCATAAAAATGACCCTTCATTGCATTGAAGAATGATTATTTAGCTGCTGAATACATGTCTAAATCAGGGAATGGAGGTGATGATGACAAGCATGCCATAAACATGCTTGCTTGAAAAGAAGACCAGGAAGAGTAGAGTTAACATCTCCCCCGCCCCCATATACTTCTTGATATGGGATCTGGCTTTCTGAACAGAAGAAATTAAAAAAGTTTTTATATTTGCTTCTGAAAGACAGTGAGCACCTGACAGAGATGGGCCAATAACTATAATTAGAATATTCCACTGTGATACCAACAATGTTATTATTACTCTCCCCCCCTCCAACAGATCTCAACTGAAGTCACCTCTGCTCCTTCATGGCCAACAAGCAAAAATAAGATTTCAGAAAATGTTGACCCCCCCCCCCCCCAACATCTACTCTTCTTTCTCCCTGTCCATTTTCCTCCTTTTGTCACATATTCCTTCTATTTTACAAGCCTGCCATCTGCCTTTTCCTGATTTTTTTTATCAAGCCAATAAACACGGTGGAGATCTGAAGGATCAACAAAAAGGTTTATAATGAAAATGAAGTGATACCTGGATGACAATTGGAGATAATTACAGCGTAAAATGCATTTCCTTTATGCAACTGAGAGCTCGATCCGTGACCAAAACTGGTTATAAATTCTTTTGTGGGTGTCGGTTAAGGCTGTTGGGTTGGGAACAGATTCTCCATTTCAATGGTTAAGAATGTTGTCTATTTATTGTGCGGTTGGGAGATCAGATCTGTAGAACAGGTTTAACATTGTGATCTGATGTTCAAATAATTCTCTGACCTTCACGATGCTGACTTTAGTTAGACTGCAGCCCATGGCCGAGTTGGAAGGGACCTTGGAAGTCTTCTAGTCCAACCTGTTCCTCAGGCAGATTGACCGCAGGAGAATCTCCACTTACGAAGAATCTCCACTTACGAAGAATCTCCACTTATGAAGAATCCTCTCTGTCTGCTATCATAAGCCAACTCAAAAGTCTTTCTACAGCATATTGTCTAGTTAAAATGAAGTGCCCAGCGACAAGTCCTTTCCCCCGTTCCTCACCAGCGGTATCAGTCAGGTGATCTTTTCATAGGAGGAATGCTATCTCAGATAATGTATATATTAAGTGAAGTTTCCTACATGGAGCACCCTTTGCAGGAGCTAAGTTTGGATCTTCCAGTGTAAGGAGTTTTTCTTTTTCTTTCGATTCAATGTTTGATTATTTAAAAATGGGTTTCGGCCACTGTTTACTAACACTGTTGGAGGAATTATTAATTTAGTTAGTCAGTTTTTCACTCATGTACAAGATAACAGATAATAAGAAGCGGCCAGTAAGATCCCACAGATTGGGCCTCCTTCAGATGCCGTCAGCCAGACAGTGTCGGCTGGCGGCCCCCCGGAAGAGAGCCTTCTCTGTGGCTGCTCCGACTCTTTGGAATCAGCTACCCCCCAGAGATCCGGACCATACCCACTCTCATGGCCTTCAGGAAAGCTGTAAAAACTTGGCTGTTCCGGCAGGCCTGGGGCTGTTGACCTCACTGTTGAGGTCCGGCCCCGATTAGAATGAATGCATGAGGTGTGCTATTTTAAACCGTGTTCTTTTGTTATGTTTTGTTCTTTTTTTTTTCTTTTTCTTTTGTAAGCCGCCCGGGAGTCCTTTGGAATTGGGCGACATATAAATTTTATTAATAAATAAAATAAATAAATAATAAGAAGAAAACATGAATAAGAACACAGGACCGATGGGAACAAATCAGTGGGGACAGAAGGAGAGGGATGTTAGGCATGTTGGTGCGCTTATGCACGCCCTTACTGACCTCTTAGGAATGGGCTGAGGTTCCACTATAGAACAGTTTAAGGTTGAAGCTGTGGGGGATTGAGGATGTAACAACAGAGTCAGGTAGGGCATTCCAGGCATTGACCACTCTGTTGCTGAAGTCGTATTTTCTGCAATCGAGTTTGGAGTGGTTTACCTTGAGTTTGTATCTATGGGTGCTTGTGTATTACTGTGGTTGACGCTGAAGTAGTTATGACAGGTAGGACATTGTAGCAGGACAATTTTGTGTGCTACGCTTAGGTCAGACTGTAGCTAGCATAGTTCTAGGTTGTCCAAGCCCAAATTTTTCAGCCGTGTGCCTAGGGTATTCTGGTGTGAGTAGAGGATTACAACAACTGGATGGTAGTGGATGGAAAAGATACTCATAATTAACTCCCTAGCAGGCATGGATAGTAAGTGGTGAAAGGACTGAACGCAACATTTCTCCATATTTTCAAGAAGTCATTTTTTTCTGATTCTTATTGAGAATTATTATTACATGGAGCTCCCATTGAATTCTGTTTTCATCCTTTCCAGAATTCTGCATTGTGTAATATTATTTTGTGTGTATAGTCATGGTTTACATGTCATACCAAAGTAGTTTATTATTCTGCTGCAAACATTTTGTAGGAAGCATATTACAACAACAGGAATAGAATAGAATAGAATAGAATAGAATAGAATAGAATAGAATAGAAGGTGGTGGCCTTCCAGCTTCAGCGTACCTTGGAGGAAGCTAACTACCTTGACCCCTTCCAGTCCAGCTTCAGGCCCGGTTACAGCACAGAAACCGCTTTGGTCGCATTGACCGATGATCTCTGGAGAGCCAGAGATGGAGGCCATGCGTCCATCCTGGTTCTCCTTGACCTCTCAGCGGCTTTCGATACCATCGACCATGGTATCCTTCTGCGGACGACTGCGGGAGTGGGGGTGGGCGGCACTGTTTTGCAGGTGGTTCTCCTCCTACCTCTCGGACAGGTCGCAGTCGGTGTTGGTAGGGGGGCAGAGATCGTCCCCGAGCCGGCCTAACTTATGGGGTGTCGCAGGGTTCGGGTCTTATCCCCCTTACTATTTAACATATACATGAAACCGCTGGGCGAGATCATTCGGAGGCACGGGATAAAATACCACCAATACGCGGACGATACACAGTTGTATCTGTCCGCCCCGTGCCAACTCAATGAAGCGGTGGACGTTGATGAACCGGGGTCTTGGAGGCTGTTAAAGACTGGATGAGAGCTAACAAACTGGTACTCAACCCAGACAAGACCGAGTGGCTGTTGTGTTTTCCTCCCAACAATTGGCCGACGTTCCATCAATCAGGCTGGGGGGGTCAAAATTTATACCCCTCAGACAGGGTCCGCAACTTGGGAGTCCTCCTGGACCCACAGCTGAGTTTCGACCATCACTTGTCAGCTGTGACCAGGGGGGCATTTGCCCAGGTTCGCCTGGTGCGCCAGTTGCGGCCACTACCTGAACCGGGAGGCCCTCACAACAGTCACTTGAGCCCTTGTGATCTCTAGGCTGGAATACTGCAATGTGCTCTACATGGGGCTGCCCTTGAAGAGCATCCGGCGACTTCAGCTAGTCCAGAACGCAGCCGCGCGAGTGATTGTGGGCGCACCACGGTTCGCCCACATAACACCGATCTCCGTGAGCTGCGCTGGCTACCTGTTGATCCTCCGGGTGCACTTCAAGGTCCTACTTACCATTCACAAGCGCTCCAATGGTAGTGGATCTGGCTATTTGAGAGACCGCCTTCTGCCAATTACCTCCCTCCGTCCCATCAGATCGCATAGAGTAGGCCTCCTCCGAATTCCATCCGCCAGTCAGTGCCGACTGGCGACTAACGCGGAGGAGAGCCTTCTCAGTTGCAGCTCCGACGCTATGGAACATCTCCCCGTGGAGATCCGCACCCTCACCACCGTCCAGGCCTTCCGCACAGCCCTCAAGATCTGGCTAGCCAGTCAGGCCTGGGGATAAGACTTTACTCTCGCCCCTCCCGAATGTTGAATGAATGTTGTGTTTTTACCGCTAATTATTTTTACTCACATTTTCTTTTTGTGTTTTGTCCTGCACTCCCCTCCCCTATTATTGTAAGCCGCCCTGAGTCCCCTCAAGGAAAGGGCGGCCTATAAATGTTTAATAACTAAACTAAACTAGAATAGAATAGAATAGAATAGAATAGAATTCTTTATTGGCCAAGTTGTGATGGACACACAAGGAATTTGGTCTTTGGTGCATATCCTCTCAGTGTACATAGATTACCCATTATTAGAATGTAAAATAAGGTGAGTTTTCAGAGGTAGAAACAATTGCAAGGCATAAAATTGGGACAAGGTTTCTTTATTTTAGTTTAGTGTGGGAATGTAAAGTTAAGCTGAAAGAGAGTTCAACAAAACAGCATTTGTTTTGTATAGTAGAAAGGTGAACATGACTAAAACTGCAATATATTTCTGTGTTGATAGCATGATCCCAAGTTCTAACCAGCAGTCTGCTGGCCCTGGTGTTCGCTGCCAATGAGATCAATAAAGATGCCCACCTTTTGCCCAATACTACCCTTGGATTCCATATCTATGACAGCTATTATGATGCAAGGATGGTCTACATGATCGCAACTAACAACAACATATAGACGGACAAAATAAGAAGCTCATTTTTCTAAGCTCACATTTCTTGCACGAAAACAATATTACTGGAGGTTTTAAAGAAGAGATTGGACAACCATTTGTCTGAAATGGGGTAGGGTTTTCTCCTTGAATGGGGATGGGGGGGGGAGTTGGACTAGAAGACCTCAAAGGCCCATTCCAATTCTATTATTCTGTTATCTGTATATTTTCTCCCAAATCTTCAAGAAACAGGGACTGTGAAAGAGAAAAAAAAATATATTCTGCATCTTATTGATACAGTGAAAAAAAAACCAATATACTGTTCAGATCCTACCGCACTGTACAAATATTAAACTCAACATATTTGGAAAAGAAATATTATAGACTCATAGAAAAAAGTTTCTAACCAATATATTGCTAAGCTTATTACGAAAAACTAAATCAGGCTGTTTTAGAAATAGAATAACAGAGTTGGAAAGGACCTTGAGGTCTTCTAGTCCAACCCTCTGCTCAAGAAAGAGACCCTACACCACTTCAGACAAATTTTATACGAGGGGAGCCTATAGAGATCATTCTGCTAATTTCCTAAGGGTCAGTGAAGTATAGAAATATTCATTTCACATACCAGTTTGTCTCTCAGGATATGCATAATCAGTGAGTATGGAATTTAGTCATTAAGTGATAAGGGGAGAGAGAGTGTAAAAAATTCAACATTAAAATTCAACATGTTAGGTATATAGGGTCAAACAAACCTCAAAACTAGAGACAAGAAATTAGTTCTCTGGTTGTGGTAAATAACTAGAGGTCACTTTTTAAATATACTAAATTCAGATTACCCCACCCACCCACCTCCATTATGTTCATTTTCACTAAGCACGTGAACTATGAACTGAATTGGCTGCCAGCACCCTATGTATAACAAGCATCTACTGAAAATCATCCACTAATCCATTGACTTTTTCTCTTTTTTGTCGTTGACATGAATGTTTTTATTTCTTTGTGCTTTTTTTTTGGTAGATTACCTATGGATCTTTTGTCCCAGAAAAGAAGTATGAAACTCCTTCCTTTACCGCATTGTCCCTAATGAAGCCCATCAAAGTCTGGGGATGATCTACATGTTACGACATTTCGGATGGACCTGGGTGGGCCTCTTCGTCGTAGATGATAACAGAGGAACACTTTTCCTGCAAAGCTTGCAGCTCTTGTTTTCCAAGAATGGGATCTGTTCAGCGTTCATTGAAAGGCCTCCAAACAAGCTTTATTTGCAAGTATGAAGAGACGTTGGAAACGGCTGAAAAATATCACCTGCACATGATGCAAGGAAAAGCCAATGTCCTCATCGTTTATGGAGAAACAAGCTCCTTCATTTGGTTGACCTTAATGATAGAAACAGTCAGTAGTCTACCTGAAGAACTTACTCCTGGTGGGAAAGTGTGGCTCACAACAGTTCAGATTGATTTTGCGTTAATGAGCTTCCAGCATGGCTGGCGTTTGCAGAAATTTGGAGGTGCCATTTCTCTGACAGTTCAGTCCAATGAAGTCCAGGGATTCCATATGTTTCTTCAGAGGCTTCAGCCATTTGGGACACAAGGAGATATTTTTCTCAAGGAGTTTTGGGAACAAGCATTTGGGTGCCTTTTCACAAATTCAACTGGAACATAAAGGTCAACAAGACATGTACTGGAGAGGAGAAGCTGGAGGGTCTCTTGGTTCCTTTTTTGAAATGGCCATGCCGCTCATAGTTACAGTATTTATAATGCCATCTATGCTGTGGCACATGCTCTACGTAAAATCTGTTCACCTCAGTCGAAAAGGAAAGCAAAGATGGATCACCAAGGTTTTCATCTTCAGAAACTAAAGCTCTGGCAGGTAATTTTTCTTCTATTCCACAGCCTCATTCAAGATCCAAGAAAGACCCCCCCCCCACAAACTCTATTTAATTAGAGAAAAGTTACTTTTACTGGACATGAAATGTATTTATTTATTTATTTATTTATTTATTAGACTTATATACCGCTTCATAGGGCTTCAGCCCTCTCTAAGCGGTTTACAAATTATTTTTAGCAAATTGAGTCAGCAACTTGCCCCCACAGTCCGGGTCCTCATTTCACCCACCTCGGAAGGATGGAAGGCTGAGTCGACCTTGAGCCGGTGAGATTTGAACTGCTGAACTGCAGATCACAGTCAGCTAAAGTGGCCTGCAGTACTGCACCCTAACCACTGCGCCACCTCAGTGAAGGTGAAGCAAGATCTGAAGCAAAAAAGCGTGAACTTGTACATATCAAATGTTTACCCAAATCCCTACCCCCCCAGTTACCCTGACCCAATGTCCAATCTCCAGCTCCCAAAAGTGTCATGGGGGCTGCATCTTCAAGTGGCCTCATTCAGTTGGTATGCAGAGACCGTTGGTCTTGACCAAACCCAATCACAAGCCATCAGGATGTGGAGAAGATGGTGAGAACAAAACTCCCTGAGATATCTCCACCAGCACTTTTCCCCTTCCAAATACCATGATCCCCCACACTCCCTGCTACTATGGCAGCTTATAGCAAGCATGCAAGGTAGAGGCTGACAATCGGATAATTAAGTGGGACTAAGATATCGGAATAACAGAGTTGGAAAGGAGCTTGAAGAGCCGAGGTGGCGCAGTGGTTAGGGTGCAGTTCTGCAGGCCACTTCAGCTGACTGCTATCTGCAGTTTCAGCGGTTCAAATCTCACCGGCTCAAGGTTGACTCAGCCTCCATCCTTCCGAGGTGGGTGAAATGAGGACCCAGACTGTTGGGGGCGATATGCTGACTCTGTAACCGCTTAGAGAGGGCTGAAAGCCCTATGAAGCGGTATATAAGTCTAACTGCTATTGCTATTGCTATTGCTATCTTCTAGTCCAACCCGCTGTTCAAGCAGGAAACCCTATTCCATTTTAGACCAATGGTTATTGAACCCTTTCTTAAAAGCCTCAAGTGTTGGAGCACCCATAATTTCAGAAAGCAAGCGGTTCCACTGGTTGATTGTTCTTACTGTCAGATTATTTCTCCTCAGTTCTAAATTGGTTCTGTTCTTGATTAGCTTCCATTTTTTGGTCCCAATATCTCAGGGGCTGTCACAAAGAAGAGGGAGTCAACCTGTTCCCCAAAGCACCAGAGGCCAGAACAAGAAGTAAGGGGTGGAAAACTAATCAAGGAGAGAAGCAACCTGGAATTAACGAGAAATTTCCTGAGAGTGAGAACAATTAATCAGTGGAAAAAACTTGCCTCCAAGCAATAGCAATAGCAATAGCAGTTAGACTTATATACCGCTTCATAGGTTTTCAGCCCTCTCTAAGCGGTTTACAGAGTCAGCATATTGCCCCCAACACAATCCGGGTCCTCATTTTACCCACCTCGGAAGGATGGAAGGCTGAGGTCAACCCTGAGCCGGTGAGATTTGAACAGCCGAACTGCAGAACTGCAGTCAGCTGAAGTAGACTGCAGTGCTGCATTAACCATTGCGCCACCTTGGCTCTTTTAAGTTTGAATAATTGTTACATTTTGTGTACAATTATTATGAATTAATTTGGACTGTGAATCCTCCAACACTGGAAGTTTTTAAGAAGATGTTGGATAACCATTTGTCTGAAGTGATGTAGCATTTTCCTGCCTAAGTAGGGGGTTGGACTAAAAGACCTCCAAGGTCTCTTCCAACTCTGTTTTTTAATTCTAATATCTATCATATATCTTTTTTTAAAAGAAAACAAAAAAAACCTGCCCCACAGAAAACCAAAGGTGACTAAAACTTCCCCCCCTGCTTATAATCAGCTTCATCATTTCTTCTTCGAGATCTTTCATTAAACAATTCTGCTGGAGATACTATATTCCTGGATAAGCATGGAGAAATGCCAACTGGTCTTGAAATTAGTAATTTGGTTGTCTTCCCAAACAACTCCTTCCATAGGCTTAAAATTGGATGGGTAAATCCTTACACTTCTGATGGGAGATATTTAACTTTAGATGAGGATAGGATTGTCTGGCACAAGGATTTAACCAGGTGAAGTATAGTAGATTCCAGATATTTCTAAATTCTCATGTATCCTTGTGTTCATTGTCAGAGACAGAAACAATTCTAGATGTATCTGTCCATAGCACAAAAAAAGAGTTGGGTGGGACATTGGAGGTCTTCTAGTAAATCCTGCTTCTCAAGCAGGGACCCTATACCAGGGGCATCAAACTCAAGCCCAGGGGCCAGATTTGGCCCGTGGGGAACTTAGATGTTGTGGCCCACTAGTGGACAGCAGATATGGTAGCAAATTTGGACAGTGAGGCTGTTGGGGAGAAACATGGGCCAGTCATGGAGTCTGGGGAAAGCTCTGATGAGGTCTCTTCATCAGAGGCAGAGATGAAGCCAGGGCTGTCTGACAGTTATCAGCAGCCTTCAGAGTTAGACTTCAGTGGGGCAGAAGAACATCTGGAGCCTGTTCTCAATGTGCGCATGTGCAGTGCTGCCAGGAGAATGGGACAGTGAAGGAATAAGGGTCAACTTGGGAGTAAAGCCACAGGTGGACAGTGAAGGGACCCTGCCCATAGTGAATAAAGAGGAGCCGAACAGGGAGGGAGTTTGCAGGAGACAATTAGTTCAATTCGGATGAAGATCGGTTCCTGACTCCTTGCCAAGTAATTGCTGCTACAGCATGGTGTTTCGAAGATATCAGCCTGGCAGCTCTCCAAGCCTGATAAAGGTCTGTAGTTGTGAAATCTCTTGAAAGACTGTTGGCTGGGACTTTGCTGGAAAGGAATTCACTTTAAACTAAATAAAAGGGTTTTATTGGGATGAGGAGTCGGCTTTGTGCTTTTGGGAAGCCTAGGTCAGAACACTTAGAAACAGCGAAGCCACCAGCGGAGTCCTTCGGATTGGGCGGCATATAAATTTTATAAATAATAATAATAATTCAACTAAATATGAGTCAGTTGCCAAGTGCCTGAATTTTGATCACGTGACCATGAGGATGCTCCAAAGATCATTAAGCAATAGCAATAGCCCTTAGATATATATGCCACTTCACAGTGCTTTACAGCCCTCTCTAAGCAGTTTTACAGAGTCATCCTGTTACCCGCAACAGTCTGGGTCCTCATTTTCCCCTCCTCAGAAGGATGGAAGGATGAGTCAACCTTGAGCCTGGTGAGATTTAAATTGCCAAATTGCAGGCAGCCGGCAGTGAGCAGAAGTACGTAGCCTGCAGTAGTGCACTCTAACCACTGCGCCACCGTGGCTCATTAAGTGTAAAAGAACGGTCACAAGTCACTTTTTTACGAGTAACTTTGAACGATCATTAAATTAACTGTTGTAAGTGGAGGACTACCTGGATAGCATAATGTTTGGGTTGATGAAGGACTGGCTAATGGAGGACGAAGCCCCAAAATATGTATGATTTTTTGTTGTTTTCCTCAGATATGAATGGCTGCTTCAAATGTCCAGAGGATCAATATCCAAGCAGACACCATGACCACTGCATTCTCAAAACTATAATTTTCCTATCTTATCGAGATCCCTTAGGAGCCTGTTTAGCATTTCTTGTTCTATTTTTTTCCCTTCTCACGCTCTCCTTGCTAGGAATTTTCATCAAGCACAGAGATACTCCGATTGTCAAAGCAAACAATAGGGAGCTCACTTACATACTTCTTGGATTTCTCCTCCTTTGTTTTCTCTGCTCTTTTTTATTTATTGGACAACCACGGACAATAACCTGTCTACTCCAGCAAGCAGCTTTTGGCTTCATCTTCTCAGCAGTGGTTTCCTGCATCTTGGCCAAAAACATCACGGTCGTTGTGGCTTTCATGGCCACCAAACCAGGGTCCAGTCTGAGAAAGTGGATGGGGAAAGGGTTGGGTAGATGTATCATTGTTTCTTGCTCCCTTTTTCAAGCAACTATCTGTGTAGTATGGTTGGTCATCTCTCCTCCTTTCCCAGATCTGGACCATCACACTCTAGTCACTGAAATTATAGCCAAATGCAATGAAGGCTCTTCCAACATGTTTTATCTTGTCTTGGGTTACTTGGGCCTTTTGTCCATCATCTGTTTCATGGTGGCTTTCCAAACTAGGAAGTTGCCGGATAACTTCAATGAAGCCAAGTTTATCACCTTCAGCATGCTGATTTTTTGCGCGGTTTGGTTTTCCTTCATTCCAGCCTATTTGAGCATCAAAGGGAAATATATGGTAGCTGTGGAGATCTTCTCCATTTTAGTTTCCACTTTTGGACTACTGGGTTGTATATTTTCCCCAAAATTTTACATTATTGTGCTGAGACCTGAGTTGAATTCCAAGGAGCACTTAATAAAAACAAAGAATTGAAAACTATTCATTTGTGTCTCTTTATTTTGAAAGCTCTGCCTCTATAAGGAGGCAATAGAGGGATGAATGAAGACAAGGAATGAGGACAATGAACTGAAAAAAGTTCAATAAGAAACCACCAAGAATAATGCGGAAGGATCATACAAAATCTCTATTTCCCATCTATCTACCAACCTCCACATTCATCTGAAAAATGTATATGGGGTTCACAAACAGAGGTCTGATTTGAAGGTGCTCAGAGTAGAATTATGAACAGAATTTAATGAAATCGATTTAATAAACACAATAGTTATCTTTTCCTACATCTATCCTAGCCACAGGACAGTTATTGTACACTTTCAGCAGCACAATTGTCAGTTGTGATTATTTTAACAGGTATTTGACAAATTCATGGAAGATACCTCCAGGGGTTGGATTCAGCAGATTTGGGCCAGTTCAGGAGAACTGATAGCTCCGACCATCAGTTGAGAGCAAACTGGTTCACTCCGACAATTAGGTGGCCCGCCTGCCCCTGCACTATACTGACCTATATTCCCTTTTCTGAAATAGACATGCCTCAACTGTTTTACTCACCGGAGCTGCAGTAGAAGGTAAAACATAGAGTGTGTGTTTTGTGCATGTGCGAGCAAAGCAAGCATGCACGCATAAGCACACGCTCAGCAAACTGGTTGTTACACCGGTTGAATCCCACCACTGGATACATCCAACAGTGGTTCCTATTGTGGCGAGAAACCCCGCTTCCCAAGACAGGAGACAAGACCACAAGAGTGGAGGACACAGGTTTATTGCTAGCAATGGTTCAGAGTAATAACTTGGCAAATTCTGAACCCTGGGCAACGCCCAGGGTCTATCTTTTATAGGTTTCACAATTACAGCTTCCTGATGGCGTACATTTCCTTGACACTATCAAGATACAATACATAAAAACAGGATACAAAAAGAAGTTATGTTGAACCTTATGTTCCATATATGGTTAAGGCTGGCATGTCTTACACCGTCTGTGAGTTTCAGGAGCTTCTCACATGTCCTATCCTTGCATTACAAAGATATCATGGTACATAGGTCAGTAAGCGTGCAAGTATATTTGGCAAGATTTGCAATACTTTCCTGTTGTGGCCCGGCAGGAGCCGTTGGCCACCAGGTGGTGGCAGATCATTGGATCAGAGGGAATGTTCAGGGAACACTTGGAGTGGTTGCAGGATGCACCCCGTCGAAGGGTTACTCGACGGAAGGAACAACTGAGTACTTACAAGAGATGATTGCGAGCAGCTGTTGCTCATTGGGATCCTCTCCTGAGTATAAAGAGACTGCTGGTGCCACGCCCTGGTTGCAGAAGTCAACGTTTCATTCCGTTCCTGTTTTAGTGATTGTTCTTGTTCGCGTTCACAAACCGAGAGAAGCCAACTTGGATAAGTGGCTTGGGATAAGAGAAGCCGGGTTTGCATTTTGGTGTGACTTTCTGCCAGAGCTATTAGGACTTTGTTTATTTGGGCTTGCAGCCAACAAGAGCTTGGACTGATTAAAAGAAACCTTTTTAGTTATGTGGCTTTTTGGCTTTCATTCCTGGATGGAGAAGGGGGGTCAGAACACTTTCCTAATATTACAACTGGGACAGAAGCAAATAAAAGTCAATCTACTGAAGATTTGATATTAAATTAGGACCCTTGGGCCCTCCTGCCACACTATTACATGGACATTTCACTCATTCCAATGAAAGATTGCTCAAAACATATCAACTCAGTTCTAGTTGGGGCTTCAAAAACTGCAGTGAGTTCAAAATGCACAGCCTGTATACTTTCAGGCTTCTGACAACATATTAGACATTTTGCATGGATCACTAATAGATTTCCACATCCAATTTTAGGCACAATTTTAGACACCTATAATGCTCTTCATGAAACGGCTTCCAGATAGATACGGACAACTGTTTCTAGCCTAATTTGGCTCAACCAATTACATCAGCAGGGAGAGATTGCTGACCATCCCTTGTTTTGAGGAGATTTAGAGAGCTGAAGGAAGGAGAGAAAGTTGCAGAGTCAAAACTGTAGAACAGTCATCTGTTTTGTTGGCCTTTGAAAACTCTTGAAAATTTTGGAGACTCTTTTGCATATTAGGTTTGATTTTATCTTGCCATCGGTCCTGTCTGACACCACACATACACACCCACACACCTCACACACACACACATACAGACACTCAGTTGCAATATACCTCAGAATAAAAGTGGCATAATTTCAGGAGCATGACAAAGGTTCAGATGCAATAAAGGAAACAAATAGCAGTAACAATTTCCAGGCCAAAACCATTTTGTATTGCTTTTTTTTTTTTTGCTGATAATGGAAGGTTCCTAGAGTGGAGCTGAAGGGCAAAGGGAAGCAGTATGCTCCCTCTCATATATGGGCATACCAGGTGCCTTGAAAAAACATCTAATTATTCCCCTGGCTCAGCTGATAAGGGTATGGCTAGCTGATAAGAGATAAATAGCACAAGGACCTAACGTTCTATGCTTATTCACTCATCAAATTTGCAAATAGTTATGACTGTCACTTGCATTTTTTTTCAATTCCATTTTTAAACATTTAAAGATTGCATTTTGAAACTAACTTACTTGCAAAAGAAGGGCTTTAAAAGGAGAAACACTACAAGAGAATTATGTCCACTTCTGTTCATCCATCCATAATCATATCCATATCCATATCTCATTCCTATGCCTATGCCTATGCCTATCCCCATCCCCATCCCAATCTCCGTCCGTCCGTCCATCATCCATCCTCCATCCATCCATCTACCTCACATCCACCCACTTACCTATCTATCTATTGAAGAGCCGAGGTGGCGCGCTGACTGCAGTTCAGCAGTTCGGCTGTTCAAATCCCACCAGCTCAAGGTTGACTCAGCCTTCTATCCTTCGAGGTGGGTAAAATGAGGATCCGGATTGTTGTTGGGTCAATATGATGACTCTGTAAAACTGCTTAGAGAGGGCTGAAAGCCCTATGAAGCGGTATATAAGTCTAACTATTGCTAACTATTGCTATCTATCTACCTATCTACCTATCTACCTATCACCTATCTACCTATCTACCTATCTACTATCTACCTATCTACCTATCTACCTATCTACCTATCTACCTATCTACCTATCTACCTATCTACCTATCTACCTATCTACCTATCTACCTATCTACCTATCTACCTATCTACTATCTACCTATCTACCTATCAATCTATCTATCATCTGTCTGTCTGCTGCCTATCTATCTATCTATCTATCTATCTATCTATCTATCTATCTATCTATCTATCTATCGTTGTGTGTGTGTATGTTTTCAGCATAACTCTGGAACAACTGAGCAATTTCAAACAAACACAGATGACGTACTCCCAGGAAACAAATATTGTTTGAAAAAACACACCTCAAGGTGCGTGTTCTGTTATGATACAACCTGTTGTGCCTTTAAATGGCTTCCACTTTACTGCCATAAAAATTTTTCTACTGTACAGCACAGTGGAGTTGTCCATGGTAACTGCTTCACAGTATTCCATAAAGAGGCTAGTTATGGTAAGGGGTGAAATACAACATTAGAAATTACATTTGGTCTGGACATTCCCCCCTAAAAATAAATAAATACCCAGACAATGCCAAGTTATCAGCTAGTATCACTTTAAAAAAAAAACAACACATCAAAATGGAAAAAGAGATCTTTGTTTGCTGCCGATTCCACTGACTCAGGCTGCCAAACTACTACCAGTTCAGCCGAAACGGTCCAAACCAGTAGGAGCCCACTACTATCGCACATGTGTGCAAGCAGAGCTTTACCTTCATAGTATATCCAAAAAACTATCACTGTCTCTTTTACTTCTTCATCTTCCATTTTTAGCCTTAATAGGAAATTATATAGTTTCTTAATTAACTTTTCATCTGCCACTAACAATATTTGATTAAATATTGTTTGCTC